>NW_009720115.1:252346-253627 GCF_000703405.1 Apaloderma vittatum | reverse complement strand
ATCAATGCCCATAAAAGACGTGGGCCCAAAAAAGTTTACAAAAGGAAGAATGGAATGAATACATGACTGCGACTAATAAAAAAAGGAATGTTTCATAGCGGAAGTAAAAAAAGGAAAAAAAACCAAAAAACAAAAAAACCAACCCCAACAAAGACCAAAAAAACCCACCCCAATGATTACTTGTGTACGGCAAACTGGGCCTCGCTTCTCCGTAAAGAGGATTTAAAGATGCTCCTTTCTTTCCAAGCGAGTCTGAAGGATGCCCTGGGCAGCGCTGTGCTGGGATGCAGGAGCATCCTGGGCTCCTGCCCCGTCGGCGCAGCCGCCCTACGGCAAAGTCATCTGAAATGAAGAAGCTAATGGCTCAAACGGTGAGAAAACCCCGGCAAGCCTCAAAACGAAGGCTCTTTCCCCACTCCCTGTGCCTACACCAGCCCTGAGGAGCATCCCCACCTCGCCCGGAGAGTAAAAATCCATGTCGCTGAGAGTTTGGAGGAAGCCAGCTCTGACGTCTCGGGTAAAAATCTTTCCGTCCCTGGCAAAAAGCTGAGCCAAATGATGGGAAGAAATGAAGGTGGCATCCTGACAAGCTCCTCCGATTTTTAAAACGAACGCGGCTGAGTACGGCCAGCTAGCTGCTCTCAGGAACGCAAAAAGAAAAGAAAAAGCTTTGCCACGACCGAGAGGAGAAATAGAAAAAGTCCTCCAGGGAAGAGCTGACAACAGAAACGATCGTGTAAACATGGTTACTGCCCACAGCGTGTACACGGCGAAAGGAAAATCTAAAGTCAGTCACCAGACTCGGCAGCCAGATTAATTTTAGATCACAGCAGCAAAGTGGTCGGTTGAACAAAAACCCAAACTACATCATCTCCAGGTACGTCGTGTTTTCACACGGGAAGATTATTTTTAGAATACGCCGAGGATGGTCCTGCGCGACCGAAGCTATTCATAATTTTAACACGTACTTGGGTTTGCAAAACTCAAATACAGTAGTGTCTGTTTTTAAATTGCATTATAAACTGAGGAATAAAACAACAGCCTCTTGCATTTGCTCACATGCATGATTATGCTTTAAATTCCTCCCGCGAGCGAATCCTCAATGGAATGAAAACGGCCGCTTCGAGAACTGGAAAAAAAAAAATGAGTTACTGGAAGCGACGCCGTCCGTCATCATTATAACAGAATGAAATAATAGTAATAAAAGAAAAGCTACGCTTGGTTGTTCGGACGAGGGGCATGTGCTATCCTACAGCGCTGTAAAAAGGCCCGCGTGTCGGT
>NW_009720115.1:252073-252318 GCF_000703405.1 Apaloderma vittatum | reverse complement strand
CCCCCCCCCCGCCGCTCGCAGGAGGCGACAGCCACCACCTCCTCGGGGTGGGGGAAAAAAAACACCTTGGGGAAAAGCTTTCCGACCCTACCAGTGATGGGAAGAAGAGGAGAGAAAGAGAGAGAGAGAGAGAGAGAGAGAGAGAGAGAGAGAGCGAGCGTAAAAGAGGATGCGGGGAGGCGTGCGTGCATGTCTGCGTGTCCGTCTGTCCGGCGGAGAGAAAATGCCAGCTGTCCCACGCGTGG
>NW_009720115.1:250599-251982 GCF_000703405.1 Apaloderma vittatum | reverse complement strand
ACGATCCGCGCCGAGGACAAAGACGTCGCCCGCTGGAATACTACTACGTCGAAGATAAGAAAACTCCTTATTTTCTTTACATAGCTACTATAACAGAACGGAGGAAATATACAGTCGGCGGTATCATTATACAAAAAGAGCCCATCGCGTTCCCCTCCTCCTCGATAAAAACGCGCCCTTTCCGAAAAAATAAACTCTTGACAATCTGCCACAGTTCCTTACACCTGCAGAAAGCTGCTCACTGTACAAAAGACTTGAGGAAAGAAAAAAGAAAATAATAATAATAATAATTAAAAAAAAAATGTACAAGCAAGAAAAGTGGGAGGAAAAAGGGTGTAGACGCTATTGCCGTTTGGAAACGAAACTTGCCAAATAGAAAATAAACGTCAGAGTCACACAAACAAGGCTTCTTCAGGGTTTTGTGAAATATTGATATAAAAATTAACAGCAAATTCATAGTCTTTGCTATAAAAAACTCATTTCTTTTTTTTGTTTGTTAGAAAAGGATCACAACTAAAAACCTTAAATTAAAATACAAATGTTTAGGGTAGTTGCCCAGTGGCTAACGTGTTGGCTTTCTGAAAAACTTTCCAACCTCTCATCTGAAAGTCCTCGAGTTTCAACCTGGATCCTTTTCCAAAAGCACCTTTTACATTCCAATTCACAAATCAGTCCCTAGGGAGCTTCCAATGGCTACTGTTATAGTATGCATTTATTACATATATTTTTCTATAAATGCATCATAAATATTTTTATCAATAATCCATAGGAATCAGGTTTCTAAGCTTGGAATACATTTGGAATATACATTATACACATATATATATTTATACCTAACAATTTAAGCAATATCTCATGCTAGTTGCTTTTAATAAAAAGCATTCCAGTCTTAAACCTGCATTTGTGTCTAATACATGCTTCAACAACCAAATTGATAAGTTCAATTACTAGATAATGTAGAAGAGAGAAAACATTTGAAAATTTGTTTTTAAAAATGGTTGAATTTCAAAGACCCAACAGTATTTGCCACTTTTTTGGCAACTACCTTAAATTTTTTTTTTTTTTAACAGCAATGAAAGAAAACAAAACAAATCCAAACTTGCAGACAGTTTTTGGAGACGCTCTGTTCAGCTGATGCCTGCTTCCCACCATCATGCCAGCACAAGCCAAAAAGTCTTCCTTCCTGACGGCAGTTCTTGGCTTTCCCATCCAGAGGAAAAATATTCATGAACTGCTGTGTTCTTTGTGATTTTTGTTTTTTTTTTTTTTTATTATTTTTACTTAAGGCATTGTTCCTCAAACTTCAGAAAATCCAGCTGCACCAAATCCATCAATTAAAAAAAAAGGCACAAACTCATCTTCAGATGGCTTTGGAGACAATAA
>NW_009720115.1:248866-250510 GCF_000703405.1 Apaloderma vittatum | reverse complement strand
TCTTTCCCTGTCCCTCCCCGTTAAAAATACACCATCTCCCATTGTTCTGGTTTCGACACGAATGTCGTTGACTCACAGGCAGGCAAGAGCCATTTAAAAAATCCAAGAAATGAAACTACAAGATGGGTCGAGTGGTTCAAGCGGAGATTGCTGAATCGTGGATAATCAATTTGTAAGCACCAGTTTTACGTTAAGGTTTGTTTTATTTTCGTACATGATGTTGAATCTTTGATTTTTTTTTCTTTTTTTTTGGCAACTTTGCCAAAAAACTTCACAGGCGTCGTTCCCCTTTCTGCTCCCAGGGAGGACCAGAGGAAGAGTGCCCAGCGTTGTCAGTCCTTTATTTGCTCTTCACCAGCATTTTTCGTTTTCGGCAAAAATATACTGTAGACGCATATAGATATGGAGAGATTTTTTTTCCCATTGCTTTGTTTTACACCTGGTTGTCCTTCCGTATTCTGGAAAAAACCATGACAGGACGCAGGAGTAACAAGAGAAAGCTTCTTGGCAGAGCTTCAAGACAAAGACGAACAAACAGGAGAACTCCAGCTCGAAGGTGAATGCTACAGGGGAGGTTCCTCTTCCATGGGTTCATCATCGGGTCTGGGTGATTTCACAGCCAGGCAGGATGGGAAGCGAGGGAAGAGAGAAAAGAGGGTTGAGCACAACAGAGTTGGACAATTTGTGGTGCTAAGTCTCACGCCTTACGCTCCCATCACCTTCCCACCCAGGCTCCTGTGCTCAGATGGTTCACCTGAAATTAAAATCTGCCACCAAGAAGGGTGTTTAGGCAACCTGTTTTCATTTGGGCAACGTTAACATTTTTTTTCAGCAAAATCAATTTCCTCTCGTGGTCCAGAACGATGTTCAGCTCCGGCTGGGTCAGGCACAGTGTGCACCATACTGAGGTGACACACAGAGTTCAGGGCACTGCTGTTCTCCTGCAGCCCAGGAGGTCTTTAGAGAACCCGTGGAGGACAGGAGATGTGTGTGCCATGGTTAAAAGCAGAGGATTAACCTAAAAGGTTGCCCATCGTGGCTTTTCCTGCACTGGAAGACTCCAGGGTGTGATGATAAATGGGAAGGAAAGCAACTCACCTCTTCTCAGCTGGCTTCACGCCCACTGACAGAGATGCCATGGCTGTTACCGTCTCCGCCTCCTCATTCTCACACTTCTGAGCCTCGACCAGGGAGTACCCCACCGTGGAGGCGTAACGCTGGAGTGAATGCCAATATTTGCCTGGGGGAGAGGCGAAGAAGAGAGGCGGTCAGGGCACCTGCACCCTCACAGGTCCAGCTTTCCCAGGCACAGCAGAGGGCTGAGAACCACCTGGGGAAGGCTCAACTCGCCTATGCAAAATGCAACCTCGATCCACACTCACTTCCTGGGACCTCAAGACAGTCCTTGGAAGTTGGAGGTGGAAATGGGTTCCTGGGAATGTGGCCAAGAGAGACCCAGCCTGTGAGGTGAGGCCCCTGTGGGCTACACGCCACGCTACTGCGCTACCAGAGGAGCTGCTACGCTGCCCTGTCTTGAAAAGCCAGGTTTTAAATCCGAAAGGTATCGAGAGCATTGATAAACATGCACCTGTACATCCCTTAAGGACACCTGGGATGTCAAAGCAGGGCTGAATCACTGCCTGG
>NW_009720115.1:164449-248835 GCF_000703405.1 Apaloderma vittatum | reverse complement strand
CTTCTCCTTTGGCTAGGGAAGAAAGGCAGGAGGCAGCAACTGGATTTCCAAAAGGCCAAACGTGCAAGGAGTGCTGGAGGTGAGGATCCAAGCTGCACAGAGGTGTACGGCATCCCTCTGCCTTGAAGAAAGGGGGCTCAAAAAAACATCATCTCCTTTTTCGCTTCAAAACCTTCAGAAACTTTTAGACCTAGTGAAAAGTACGTGAGAGGGAAGGACGTAGTCCAGATCTGGACTGGACATCTGCATTCAGTTGCTAACTGCCACGTTCTTTTTGTGGCCAAATCACCCAGGATTAAAGAAGTCTAAGATTTATTTATTTTTATGTCAGCAGTTTGCCACTCTTTTTTGGTGAAAAGAGCACAGGGAAGGCTTCAGAGGGAGAGGATAAAGGATGTTTTCTTGGCCCCCAGGCAGGACACACCAAGTTTGCTGGTACATGAGAAGCCATAGCAAAGCCTGAAAGCAAGAATATGAACAGTAAAGCCAGTGATGGGAAAGAGGGACTTGTTTTCAAGTGTCTTCTCCTGTGCTGGGCAGCAGATCTGGGGGTCTTACTCAAAGGCCCTTTTACTTTGTTGTGCTCACTTTACGAAAGACAAAAAAAATTCCCAGCTGGCTCAAGGTGCTGCTGAGGTGTCCCACTGGTGCTTTGGAAAGCAGCTTCTGGAAATGGAATTCAAATTTCTAAAGCCACCAGGCATTTCTCAAGCTTTGGTGTCTTTTAAGATCCATTTTCACCCTATAAAATAGAGACAAGTCCCCTCCAGTTTTAGACCACAAACATCTCAAGAGGGAAGATCTCAGGACATAGCAGTGGGATTCCCGTGTTACTCAGGCTCCTTCACTCCATCCCCCAAAAATGTCTCCAGGAAAGTTTCAACTACAATGATCTTAATCTCTCCAGCCAAATAACCCTAAAATATTAGCAACTTTATGCAATATTCTGTTTAACTTTCACGCGTATCCATTCTTATTTAATTGGTGCTACAACATCCAACAATATTTATGTTAATTGGAGATACCTGAATCAGTTTTGAAGAGATAAGAGCACCCTCTTAAATGCAGGACGGCCTGTCCTTTACAGAGATTTTAGAGGTTTTAATACTAATTCCTCCTGAAACATCAAAGGATTTCCCTGAATCGACTGCTGCCCATCCAGCACAGTAAGACCAGCTTGTGGCCACACAACTCCACAGTGTGGTGACCACCTGTAAACTGGGACGAGGGAATGGGGAGTCGCCAGGATGAAGGAGAAATCAAAGAGTGTCCCACAGGGCAGCCCAACAGGGAACCAGCTGGGTGAAGGGGGCTGTACTCACTGTGTATCTCGATTACTTTCTCCATTGAATGCACCGCATTAGCATTTGCTCTCTGCTGGAAAACCTTTTCTGGAAGAGGGTCAAGCTGGAAGGAGAAAAAGAAATGTTATCTCAAGTCAGAGACCAGGCATCATTAAGGACTATTTAGCAGGAGGCTCTGCCGTATCAAACCGCTGCTACCCTGGTTCCCATTATCCACCTTTAGTTAAATACCCCAAATACATGGATTTTCCACGTGATACCCTTGTGATACTCAGGGCAGCCTCCTCCACACATAAATGCTGCAGCTTTAGCTGTGCAGCTCGAGGGCTCTTCCTAAAGAGCCTGCCCCAGCTGCTGGTGTGAAGATATGCTATTACACGGACCAGAAAAATAAGGCTGCTTTTACAATGGATCTTGATAAACTGTTTCGCAGATCTACCTTTTCACAAAGTTTTCACTATTAAAGCAAAACGACGTGCAAATAAAAGGGACTCAAACAGGCCACACTTCTGGTTTTCCTCTAAAGAAATAAAAGGGGCAGCATTTTAATTCTTCTAAATATCTAATCCAGTGTACTTATTAACTCCTAACTGAAAAAATCTGTACCCTAGAAGTAAATAGTCTAATTCTGGTACAGAGAAACAGCAAAATACTGCTTTGAAGCTATACTCAGCATGACTGCAACTTTAGTCACCACCGATGCCTCTTACCAGCTGGTGGGCTAGTCCTGCCAGGGCAGAGCAGCATCAGATCTGTATGTTAATCTTTAAAAAGCTTTGCCTTGAAGTTACCAGTAAAGCTTGTAATTGGGTATTAAAATTTAGGCTTCTTGATGCTGGCTTCTTTCCTCTGCTCTTTTTGTATAAAGCAAGAACGCACTGCTTGTGTTGAGACTTTAAGTTAAAAGATGACACAAAAAGCCTCCTCGAAAACATTCAATGCAAATGCAGGTGTCTTTTTGAGCTTGGCTGCTTTTAGGCTGTAAATGCAAATGGCACGTGGGTGATTTCTGGTGTGCTCTAACATATAACCAGGGCTCAAAAAAGCAGTGATGCCTTAGTTAGCAACTGCTAAAAACAAAATAAAATGAAAGCACTAATAACAATGTACATAACAAGGAAACTGAGACAAGAAGTAGCTTCATTTCGCTAGAGAGAGATGAATTAGGAAATGCCATTCCAAAGAAGCTTCTGAGTCCTTCTCCCATTATTCCTCTCCAGCCCATCTTCAATTACACTGAAGCAAAGCTCTGCAGTGTGGATCTACCTGTAGGAGCCTGTGTATGAAACCCACGGGGGCAGCGTGACGCTGATGGAGTTGCCTTCCCACCGGCAAACCCTCACTGCCTCCAGGATAGACTACTCCAGCCCTTGGGTGAGAAATAAGCTGTCCTGGTGGTTTTGCCAGTCTCTGTTACAGGTCTCGGCCATCCCAGCTGTGCCAGTTGGGGAACACACACCTCGGCTGACCAAGCGGTGCTGCTTAACTGCGAGACCACGCTTTGATCAGCGCAGCTGTTTTAAAGAAAGAAATAAAATTGCTCCTAAAGTAATAGCGCTCAAGAAGAAAAAGCTTCTGCAGACCCGAGACTTGCTAGATAGAAAATTAACGTCCGGATCAGGTGTATGCACGTATCGCTTGATTTTAGATGCAAGCTTTCCTGCCTCCCAGGAGAGAGCTGCCCTTTCAGTCTGCAGTCGGGAGGTTACAAACCTACCAGGGAAACCAGTTCACCTTTGCATCGGCATGGAGAAATGCATCTCTGGTGATCGACTGACAATAACTCCAGAGCTCCCTTCAGCAATGAAGGACACTGCTTTTTCCAGTTCTTTTTAGAAGCACAAAAGCATGCTGGCATCCAGGGCAGGGGTGTGAGAATGAGAAGAGCAAGAGAAATGCCCTCTCCTTGCCTGACAGCATTGCCTCCTCTTTTCTAGAGGATATTTTCCTCTATCAGAAAGCTCTGCCTGTATCCATCCCGGCCCCAGCAGCCTTTGGTCAGTACAAAAAAGAAAGAAATCAGGTCAACACCCTGAAAAACGCATCTTTCTTTGTGGCACTTTTTACCCTGCTCGTTTAGGGGGTGGGTAGGGGCCACAGAGCACCCAGCCACGGCTGTTCCGGTGACAGAAAACATCAGTAATGACAATGCACCTCCAACATCCTCCTTCAAAACCACGGGGTCACATCTCTGGCAAAGTCTGTTGTGCAGCAGAAGCACGCGTGCCCTGGAGGACGGCCCCCAACAGCACTGCTGGAGGGTTGTTTTAGTTTTTATTTGCTTTCCTTTACAAAAATAAATCCAAGAAGAGGAGAACACCTTCTTTGGGTTACTTCTGTCACCTTGAGACAACGGTCCTCTGAAAAGCTACAACTGCCCCCTTTAACTTTTATGGAGTTATTAAACCATCGTTGTAGTGACGATGCTTGCTTCAATTCCCACTGAGCAAGAAAACCTGAGCTCAAATTAAACTAAAACTAACCCACAGCGATTATTAGTTGTTTGTTTGGTTTGGTTTTTTTTATGAAGACCCTAAAATACGTTCGTGTGACTCCTGCCATCCTGCAGAAACAGCTCCGACAGCTGCCAGGAGTCAGGGCTGCCTCTGCTCTGCAGCACCAGTCTGCCTCCCCAGGAGAGGAGCTAGATCCACAGCACAGAAACTCCAATTTATTAAAAACTCAGTAATAATAGTTATAAAAAGCATAACACAAAATTATAAAAGGTCTTCTAAGGGAAGGAGATGGGTGTTATTTTGCTTTCAACAGATGACACTGGGAAGAATACTGGTTTTCTCTGGCACAACAGGGGTGTCTGACTAGCAGGTAAGGATGCCCCAGCAGAGCAGCTCTACTTGGCTCATGTACACAGCCAGCGGCTTGGATTAGACTCACAAGAGCTCAAGACATCTCACAACCAGCTAAATACACAAGAAAGCACTTTCAGCACATCTGATACTCTCCAAGCCCGTATTTTTTTCTTTCTTTCTTTCTTTCCCCTCCACCACCACAGATTCCTCACTACGAACATAAATTCATCACAGACCTCCAAGGCTGGGTATCCGAAAAAAGACATGTTCACAGCTGTTAATTGTGATTGAAAATAGTGGTCAAAGCCCAAGCAGGGATATTCCCCAGCAAAGCAGCAGCCACAGTTTAATAGTTAAGAAAAAAATATACAGCAAAGTCTGTTCTGCTCAAAGCCAAGGGAAGCTTCAGCCAAGAGCAGATCTCTTGGAAGCACATGGCAGCCGTTTGACAGGTACTTCAAGAGGACTAGAAATGCTCCATTCCAGGTTTAATAATTTTTGATCGTGCTTTTTATGAATTCTTTACTCTAAAAATAATTCTGGTCCAAATTGGCTTCTGTATGACATTAAGTGAAGGCAAAAGCAATTCCTGGACAAATCTTTAAGTTAGAGCTTCCTAATGTATCTGAGCTCCAGTAACACTTTCCCCACCACACACCTCCCATCTCTCTCCTCACCGTGACACAGGAGCTCCACACCCTGCTTGGGGCAATGGATGCTATGGAAGCTTAAATAGCAGCATCGCTCCCTGGGAACAGACACTTCACAAACGGCATTTGTCACAGGGCAGAAGCTAGTTTGAAGGATGTCCATGATGGAGTGAGCAGCTCTGCATGGTTGCTGCCTCCTTTGCCCTCCAGCGCTGCCGGCACGCTGCTGTCAGCAGCCGCTTAAAGTAACGGGAGAGAAACGATGGCTTACAGCTCCTAAATCACTATTATCAGATCTTCCATGCATCACGCCCGCCTTTGACTTTTCAGCTGAAGTCACGTTAGTTTTGCACAACTAAATTTGTAACTGAAGCAATGTACGTACATTTTCGAGCAACCTCACCTGGCACTAACTCATTTCACATTAAAATAATCTGCCGCAAAGCTAAAGCTCTGCTTTAATTTCCTGGGCCGTTGGGAACAAGCCGGCTCCTGCCTTTGCATAATGCTTTTTCCAAAGCAGGAGTTTTGATCTCCGCCGGTGAACGCAGACGCTTTGGGGACTGGCACCGTTCCCCTCATTTCCTACCATTTCCCCGTGTAACTCCGGCACCGCTCCTCAGGCAGCAAACCTCCCCGCAGCCCATCGCCGGCCGCAGCTGCCTGCCCATGTGCACGCATGCGAAATCCTCTAGCACGCTGTATATCAAACTTCATCAAAGGGCCGCGGGACAAAGCAACGGCAGTTCCCTCCAACTTCCTCGCATTAAAAAGATTTTATAAAAGACCCTGATAAAACCAGCGTTTCCTGCTTTTTGATGTGCGGGTTAAGTCGGAGAACATTATCATGGTTTCTGCGCAGCCTTACAGCCCACCTAGAAAAGTGACAACAGGTCCATCTTTAAGTATTTTAAAGCGCCTTATAGCTGTCCTGATTCAGTGATTAAAAAAATAAAGAAACGTTATTTTACCTTTAAGGATCAATATTCACTCTGCTAAATGAAACCACTCAGGCAGTTGATAACATCCAAGCTATCGTGAGTGCTGACATCTCCCCAAAGCCTCGCGCTTCCAAACGCGTTTGTGGCTTGGATCAAGCGCTTATTTATTGCGCGCAGACCCTCACGCCACATTGCAGTCACCCGCCTGCACGACGGGAGCACGCTAAGCAAGAGGAACGACATCCTTCACACGTCGCTTCCTCCGTCTCCCCTTCAAAGCGCATCCTGCCTTTGGAGCCAGCTGCACCCAAAGGTGGAACCGCCGGTGGTGACAACAGTGCCATCAGCTGTCAGCTTAAGGGAGATGGGTGCTGCAATAAAAACTCCTTCCACGCTGATGCAGCAGCTGCCCTGACGGCTGAGCAGAGGCTGGCATGCTGGATCAGTTACCCACCCCGAGCGCCTTATCAGAACTGCCTGGCCAAGCACAAGGAGCAGATGCTTTCTGGACGCTCGGAGATAGGATGCTGGATGATGGAAGCAGATGCTTTTGATGAATCCCAGCTGTTTTATCTCTTGGCCTGGTTAGTAAGGTTTCCCCAGGCACTGCTGTCCTTCATGCTGAGTGTGGATACTACAAAACAGAGCACTTCTACAACAAGCTGGAAGTCAAACGTAGCTGATCTGCACCTCCACGCAGATCCAAGCTCTCTGATCCAATTCCCCAGACCTGAGAAAGGCTGATGGTCACTGAGCTGCAACTCATGCACCACCATGCCCAGAAGTCAGCTCCCAAAGGAGGCAGACCCAGAGCTGAACAGAATCAGAGAATTCTGCCTGGATTCTCCTCTCTGTGGTGCTGCACCTTCAGGTGTTGACCACATGTCCTCCTCCCTCAGCTCCTGCCCCAAGTGGTTTTTCAGCAAAGGGTAGTGATAAGAGACACTGGTTGTGCTCTCCAAGGCAGGTGAAAACTTTAGGAGGAACCTTCTTTCATTATTTGACAGGCAGGCACATCTCGTGGAAGAAACTATCTCATGGAAAAAACCGCTGCCTTCAGAGGTCACCTCAGCAGCCTCCTCATGTCCTGTTACTCTCATCGTGGCCTTCTGAGATACGCTCATTTCCACAAGGTACTGAGGGCAATCTCTTAATTAAATAGGCAGCCTACAAAAATTCATACATTCTACTCAAGCCATTAATGTTGCCCACAGCTTCACAGCCACCCCTAACTTCAAATCGGTGTGGCTGCTTTCCCTCAAGGCTGAAATTCAGACTGTATGCGGAGAACAGGTGTCCAAAGAAGACCAACGAAACAGAAGGAGGGAGGTGTAACCCAAACCAACCAGTTACTCAAACCCCACAAGTTATACAGAAATCTACCTCTTGAACAGAAGTGTATGCAAAGGTACAAACACAGCAGATGCACGAGAGCCCCAGTCTGGGATTTCGCTGCTGACAACTAATTCCAGTACTTTCTTGCTGCTGTATTTCTGCAGTACATGATGCTGAACTCCCTGAGCCCAAAGACAAGTCAAGTGCCACCACTCCTAACTTTTTAATTATCAACCACATTGGAAGAAATGTAGGTGTGAGCTGCTCATTCGGTGCTAGCTACAGCAGATGCTGATAGTCAGGCTGCATCAGGGATGACAGGCAAAGGGGATCTGAATAATTTCTTCACTAATCCCACTGACGCTAAAAATTGGGGGGAAAAAAGGCAGAAAAGCTAAAGTATCTCAAGTTTCCTTCATGGGAAAATACCCTGACCTCCTCAAATCCCAAAATTAGATTTCCTGGGAGTACTTCTCTGTCTTGTTCTTATCTTGCTATCACACAACTTCTGTGACGCACCTGAGGTTTTTCCAACGCAGCAATGTTTAGAAGATCGAAAATATACCATCATGGAAAAACACGCAATTGAAAGCAATGTCGAGCAAGCTGCCCAATGCAGCAGTCACAGGCTGTAGTACTAGATAATAACCAAATACTAGATAGTAACTGGTACTAGATAATAACTAATAACCGAATAATAACTAATTATTTATTTTCCAAACAGCACAAAGCAAGCTATTTGTATACAGAATAAACCCAAATCCAATTCTTAGCTATTTCAATCCTTGCAGCATGAATTGCCAAACACACGTAGTTTCTAAAAAAATGAAGCGTGCGCACTTTTAAAATCAGTGTGTGTCAAAAGGACCCCAAAACAATGGCAAAAACTTGGCGGATTGACTGTTTTGGAGGCTGAAATGTCCAAATTTGGGCGGGGGAGAGTGGGCAGAAGTTGTGGCCCCAGTTTGTGCATCTCTGTACCTCGTTTCCCAGCAAAGCAGAAACGCACGCTTCCGAGGCATCGCAGATGGCCGTCAGGTCGTGGCCCCCTTCGAGAGCCAGGACGACGCGACCCCCGGCCAGGCCCATCAGCTGCTTCGTCAGGTACCCGAAGCCTGTAACGAGGGAAGAAAAGAGGAAATGCAGGAGAAGGGCAAAGGTTGCGGCTGGAATCAGGCTCCTGGCGAAGGATCAAAGAATTACAGAAAGGAATTACATCACATTAAAAAACCACAAGGGATCTGAAAGGACTCAATGCATAATATAAGCCAGGTTGGATTTTAATACGCTCGATGCAGAATTCCAGCCACGGCTTCCCGCTGGAGCGGCTCAGCTGCGTGTGCCGCGGGACAGAGATGGATCTCCCCCACGTGCGCGGCGCTGGAGACGATCCCAGGTGAGAGGCACTGCCATCCCCCTCCACTCCTTGGCACCCCAAATTAAACAGAGCAGTGAGTATCTCCTTTGGAAGGAAGAAAAGAGGCAGCTTTTTTCCTTTTTGCCCTGCTTTGGAAGCGGCGAAGTCACGGGGGAGGGCGGAGGGGAAGGGGAAATCAGTAAAATTGCTGCCAGTGCTTTCAGCTGCGATAGCAGCATCGCAGTGCCCCAGAGATATTTGACATCAAGTTCTTAACAGACATTTCTTCCCGTGTATAATACGCTATAAAAATTCCTGGGGCAGCCGGGACTTTGATCATATGACACACAATACATTTCTACTCTTTAAACAAAACAGAACCAAGCTGTGAGGATTTAAAAAACGTGTCCTTGCAGCAACCTTCCCCCTCCGAAAGAAAAAAAAAAAATCCAAACAAAAGAATATCCAGGGCATATCTACCCTCCATCCACGCTCCTGTTTTCTGTTTTGCAGTGACCTCCGTGAGCGCTTTTGCAAACTGGCAAATTAACAGCCAGATAAAAAGATTCACAGCTGAGCCCATAACTGTTTTGTGAGTAGCAGAGCATGGGAAATTCAACAAGCAGGTAAACAAGACCAATTCATTACAAAGTGTTTCTGGACATCTTAAGTAACTTGTCTCTTGTAAATCTATTTCACTTCATTCTTATATAAAGTTTATAGGTTTAGCTACCTTACAAGGTTCTGCAGTTCACTGTAGAGTTAAGTTTCCTGGCTGAAACAAACTCTTAAAAAATAATGATAAAATCCTTCTTTTGCAAGAAAAACTATCTTCTGAATTGACTCGAACGAAACAGTGCCAGATCAACCCAGTGTAACTAAAAGGAAGGAGGGGGGGAATTTCAGTGCATCTCCCGTGCAATGAAAAACATCATGGACCTAAAGCAAAAAGGAGGGTTTTGAGAGCACATATAATTGCTTCAAAGGTGCAGAAAAAATATACTCAGCTCAAATTTTTCATAAGATATCACGGAGGAAGAAATGTGCTTCTACCAGTAATCAGAGCAAGGTACACTGTTCACATCTGGCATTGCCTCTTTCTGCAATTTTGCATTAAAACAAGCGTAGCTCTAATTCAGCAGCCTTCTTCCACAGAGATGTGACTACAAATAAACTAGTAACTTCCTTACAAAATATATTCGCACTGAAAATTGAAACATGAAATGCTTCAAGAAAATAAAGGCTTCAGCCAGACCAAAATACATACGGTGCTGTGACAAAACACATGAAAATTCAAAGAAAAAGGCAGAAAAGTTTGCCGTTAAAATAAAAGATCTGAAGATAGACTCCAAAATGTAAAACCTGCAAATACTGTACTTTAGTCCCTAACACAGCAGCAAGTTTACACCAGTTTCAGCTCTCGGCTCTTGTAAATCCACAACTTACATTTTGCTGATAGATTATATCCTCCAAGAGGTGTGGGATGGCCTTCCACCGCATCGAAACCAGATGACACCAGCACAACATCTGGGGCAAATTCATTGGCAATGGGCATTACTACCGTTCTGCAACAAAAATTTAACAATGGCAGACACGTTACTTTGGCTCTTGAACAAACGCAGGATCACTTAAACCATCTTGAGCAACCCCGTTATAAAACCTTGTACTATAATTCCACGGTAGCGAAGCCCATCTCCTGTTTTCTTACAAGGTGAGAGCCTGTCCGGCTGAATACCTTGCAGCACCACGCAGTACAGTTTTGAAGTCTGTTAGTTTTTTCAGTGAGGTCTATTACTTCCTCCATCAATAACCTCACGTTTTGACCAGGGAAGTAAGTTGCCATGAGCTGTGTTTCCCATCTGTGATCGTATCTTGCTTTTCATGCAGGGCATAAGGAGAATATAAGAGGGGATCTGGCACAGGCTGCAAAACCACCTGGGAAACCTGTTTGATAGCAACCTCAGTTTGTGGCACTCGTCTTCATCTTCTTCGAAATACCTCCTTTAGCCTTTGCAGTATCTGCAAAGCTACGTAATTTTTCCCTGCTGCACTTCTCATTTAGCATAAGAAAGGCTGGGGATGTTGCACGGGGCAAAATGCTTTAATAGGCAGATATACCACCCAAATATGCCTCTCCAACCTCTGGTTCCCCATCCTCTAACAATTTGTTCACTTAAAAAATGGATGGAATCGCTTAGCATCAATCAACTATTGTCTGCTAAGGGTGGTTTTTAAACGAAACGTTCCTCAGCAAAAGGCTTGTACCCCGTTTCCTCTCTTCAATACACTGAATCTCTGTTCAAAACCCACACACGTTGCAAACACCCCATTTCCTACATCAAGTTGCCGACTAAGCAAAACTAGAAAGTTGAGCAGAGAGCAAGTAATTGCTTCTTCATCTAATAGCTCCAGCACAAACACGGCAGAACTGAAATTACACCAAGGAAAAAAAGTAAAAGCAACAGAGCTTCGTAATAAACATGATGCAGACAACCACAATCTTTTCTGAAGAAGAAAACTCGTTGCATGTGCTCTTGGATGAACACCTTGTGCCTTCAATTCACACGTGGACTTGAAAGTTGTTTTGATTTTTTTTTTCTACTGGGCACTGATAACTGCAAGAGATGGTGGCAAAGCAAGGAGGTGCACAGAGAGCTGTAAATGTCTGCCTCAAGGCCCCTCATATAGACTAATATTTCCCAAATTATGTTATTTTTCCCTTATAAATGTACACACTGAATCTTGGATGTATTCCTAGGGCAACCTGATCAACGCAGTCCCTTGTCTTGTTTACTTGTTGAACTGAAGAGAACAGTATTTCCACATTTCCCCATCCTAGGAACGGCTACTGGCAAGGTTAACTTTCTAAAGTATGAACTGAAATTATTCATATACCAAAGTACGAACCTGTAAATATCTTTGCATACATGAGAACTTCACTTTTATTGAGTACAGTTGTGACGTGACACTCCAAAAAATAGAAAGAGCCCAGAAAGGTCTGTTCAGCACTGAGATTGTTCAAGTGCTATCAAGACATCTATAAAAATTCACATCTCTCGCTACAACGATGTTAAACAGCCACAAGACATCTTCTAGTGTTAGCAACTTGTATTATCCCCAACACCGATCTGAGCTCATGCCATTTTGCCCTCTGCAGAGTTTCTTGACAAAGTATTAACATCTGCCATGCAATGAGCTACTTCGTGTTGGTCAAACCCATCAAGTAGTTTCCACTGTCAGCCTTGAGCACAGACGCAAGGACATCCGGCACGTCACAGGTCTGGTCAAGGCACTCAGACATCACATACTCCAAAAAACCCCCACACCTTCCAGCTTTCATATTTTCACCAACTAATTGCTGCAGTAACCTAACAGCCTCCTGCAATCTTCCTGCCTCTGTACACAGACACAGCAACCTATGCAGAAAAAGATCTAGTTTTCTTTTAATTCTTACAAAATCCAGAAGAGGAATTTTAATTTTTTCCTCAAACGACCTGATCGTCGTATACATTTTGTCCTCAAGGAGATGCTTATGTAAGGAAGACAAAATAGCACAGCTTTTGCTGATGACTTTACAGTCGACAGAAATCTGTTTAGTGAAACCCACACACGTTTTAAGTAGAAACCACCGCCTGCACAAAGCACTAAAGCAGCAGTTTTGAAGCAAGTGCATGTGGCAGAGGTTGTTTGGTTTTTCTTTTCCCTGCGCTTTGAAGTACTGCTGAGCTCTTTAATTTCTAACCAAAGGAAACTACTAAAATAATCATATTTCCTCCCCTCCCCAAAGCTGTGATGCCACAGGAGTTGCTAGTACCTCAGCTGATGTGAGGGATCACCATAAGCTGGTTGCAGACCAGTCCCAAACCTGCACCCCCAAGCTGTGGGAACGGTCCGTTGGCACCGAGCAACCCACACAACCCTGAATCAGTAACGATTTCTCGGCCATGGGCCAACTCATCCACTGATGTCCAAGCATGAAAGCACCCCAGGAGCAGGGACAGCCAGGGAGCAGGGCGATGGTGCCGGTGATACTCGCCCGAAGGTGGTGACCATGGTTCCAGACACCCTCTAGTGGCACAGCCAACGCACAGGCAGCGCCGTCAGTGAACCATGAACCCCGTCCGTATGAATTTTAGGAGAGAAAAAGCTGCGGTGGCTGGTTAAAAGTAAATCAATTGGTATTTGACAATGGTTTGAAGAAGCTGTTTTGAGGATGCCCAGAGTTCTGTCTGGTACAGGATGGGGTGACCTTACAGCTGCAACTGGTTACTCAGCAAGTACCTTCAACTCTGAGCAGTTACTAGTGGTGCTCTGTACGTGTGGCAGATTTTTATCAGGTCTCTCAGAGTTTTAAGAAACATGTCATGGGTTCCCTGGCTCCCCTCTTGGAGAAGAGCCAGGAGGACAGACTAAGACAGTCCGTGTCCATGGGATGGATGCTGTGTGTTCAGGGGCAGCTAGAAGAGCAGTGCAAGATAGAGCATCTCAATAAATAACCTGGTGATTCTTTTGGTAGCTTGACCATCACAAACCCATCCATACTCCAGAGCACTCTCAAAACCAGACTTTCCTTCACCAATGCTTCCTACGCGAACTCTCAAGCTCTGCCCATACTACTTTCTCCAAAGTCCAATATTACACCAGTACTCCAAAGCCTCAGTCCCAGCTCTATTTGATTCTCACCACGTAGGTTAGCAGCTTTATCTTTGGCTATAAAACATGACCCAAGAGGACCAAAGTCCTCCTGCCTCTCAGCACTCTCTCCCTAATTTTTCCTTTTAAATTGAAAAATAAAAAAGGAAAAAAAAGAATCACATGTGAAAATTTAAGATGCAAGTCAACCAACCACTTTAAAATTATGTATTTCTGAGATTTCACCTGTGGGCAGCATTTCAGGCACACCTAACCCAGTCTTTTGGTTTTTTAATTTTTCTTTTGTACAGATGGAAACTGCTGTGTTGCTCACACTCATCACAGTAAAGCTACATCCACAGGCAAAAGCAACAACCAAACCTCAGACAAACCTATGGCTTTACTCTGGTGATGATACTACAAAAAAAGCCAGAAATTTAAATTAGTATCAAGAAAGTGAACAGTTTTGTCAGGAACTCAGTCTTTTAACTAATTGCTAAGGTGGCTTTACAAGTTATTCACGGAGGAATGAAAGGGTTTGTAACACTGAATATTCATTCAAGCCAGGTAGAATTTTTTAAACTACAAGGGCTACCTTTAGATTTCGTAAATTTTAGAGGGCTGTTCTGCTTGCTTAAAAGAAAGTAAATCCTTTCATTTCACTCTGTTTACAGCTAAGCTGAACAGCTACGCATTAGTCAATGCTGATGGCTGCAAACAGTAAAAACTGCTGATCACGTTCGGCAGTCGTTCTGGGGAGAGAAAAAACCAAAAGTTTTATATCTGTTTTTCCAGAAGACTGAGTAATTTTTGGTCTGTCACTAGCCAATTCACGAATTAAACACCTAATAAATGACAGGCAGATTAAACAATCCTATAGTGGATTTTTAAATGCTCAATTGCAGCAAGGAAAATGGTGAAACTTAGAAGGCTGAGCAATTTTCTCGGAGACTCTTTATCCCTACTCTCAGGCATATATATCCCACTGATATATCTATATCTATATACATATATTTCAAAATGTTATCCACCGCTCCTAAGGCTAATCAGCCTCCTGAAGACTCCGGTCTTTGTTTCTCCAAGCAGCCATCTCCACGGCCATTTACTACGTCAAAAGGGATTAGGAGTTTGGGGACGAAATCAGAGTCAAGAGAGCATGAAATCTAAAATACAGAAACAACCATTCCAGGCAAAACACTATCATCTTCCCTCCTGCTTCCCCCGTCCCTTATCCACTTCTGAAATGGTTTATAGATTGAAGGAAAAAACAAAATCTGCCCCCCCAACTTGGCTCCTGAAGTCATTTAACGCTTTCTGAGCAAGGCAGGAGGAAGGACTTTTCAAATACAGTCGTGCCTTTTGCTTCTGGCTTAGGTGTTTTAAACAAAAATAAAACTAGCGTGCATTAAGCTATATATGGAATTATAATGGTGGAGGAGACCCCACGCTGGGAGGAAAAAAATTGTGTGAGACAACACAACTGCTAGAATCATCAGGAAAACTTTCTTACGGTAAATTCAGAGGAAAAATCATGTAGATAATAGAGTTTAATTTCATTAAGTAATTGACGTTCTCATGTAATTAAGGAACTAGTCACAGTCTTTGCTTTTTTTTCTGCAGGTCTCTTAGCTGGATTTGTACTCTCTGCTTTTGAAAACTTCATGAGGATTTATAGCAGCAAACATGATTTCTGCTTGTAAAACAAATCAGCGAACAACGGACCCCGGTGAAAAAATAAAACTCGGAATTTTACAACTGTTTGTTTCTATAACTACGGAATAACAGCGATGAAGACCAATAACATTTTGATGAGTTAAGGACTTTTTAAAACTATATGCCCTGGATTTTTTGCACTAGAGTTTAATACATCTCAGCCTAATCTGTGAAATCTGGATTGCCCACATACTTTGGCGGTGAGTTCAGCCGCGGGACCTTTGCCCAGCGAGCGAGCGGTCAGCTAAACTATCATGTCACGCTGTCTCGGGCAGGCAGAGCCGCCGCTACGCTGGGGTGGAGGAGCGCCAAGCTCGCAGCCAACTCCCCAAATCCCTTCTGCACATCTTATTAGTGACCGGGGTGACTCCACCCTGTGCCGTCCCCCCCAGAAAAACACAGCCATTATGATATCACCCCAACCTCAAGATGGGGCAGCCGGTGATTTCAGCCCTCGGTTATGAAGACAATAAGTAACGAAGCGCAAGACGAGGCTGGCTCTCTGCTTCGCCTTTTTAACTCTTGCTCTCACTTTTGAAATGGCTCGGCAGTACTCGGACACAGGAAGAGGTCAGGCTATCCTGTCCAACCCAATGCTGCAAGCAGGGGGAGGCCAATGTTCCCAGAAGAAATTCCCAGCAGAAAAATCCCTGATGCAAGTTACCATCCTTCCTTCGGAAAGAGTAAAACGACACTGAAACAGGTTTTCAGTGCGAGGATGACAGGTTTCATTGGGATTTATTTGTTCACTCATCAGAAGGCTAATTTATGAGGACAATTATCTCGGTTATTATTTCATTAGAGTGCAAGCCTCTATCCATACGCCAGCTCATCCTGAAATAGCACCAAAAGAAATGAAAAGCATGTTGCTTATTTTTCTTCCGCTTCTTTTACGTAGAAAGAGGTCTTTCTTCCCTAAAAGCAGACATGCATGTGAAGAGTTAAGACTTCTAATAAAAAAAAGTTAAAAAAAAAAGAAGAAAAAGTATATCAGTATCTTTGCCTAGCTCAAAGGATTTCCACTGATTCCTCTACAGACTTCAAAGCCTCACAGTTTGGCATTTGGACTGGTTTGAATTAAAGCTCAGTTCTCCACTGTGAGTTTCCAAGTTCATGGTGAAAATGCCTGCTGCTTCTGGAGTTCATTATGGCCAATTTTCTTATCTTTTCTTCATCTTAGGTTTGATCCCCAGCAAATGCAACGTGGCATTCGATGGGGTGGAATAACAAGGTGCTGCCTTGAAGGCATGCATTGTCTCAAGGGGCTAACGCAAGAAAAGAAAAAAAAGAAAAAAAAGGATATATGACCCATTCCCTTCACTTTCTAACTCTCAGGGGACTATAAATTGCAAACTTCAAAGCGTTATTTTACATTAAAATCAATAGAGAGATTCAGGGGAAAAAAAAATGTTTTTCAAAGAAGCTGGTTAAGATTTAAAAAGGTCACTTGATAATGTATTATCATGACCAAACTTGGCATAAGATTAAGAAAAAGCTTCCAATTTAACTTATTGACTGAAGGTGTGCACACGAGGCAGACTACAGGAGGTGCTACCTAGAAGGATGAGTCACAACATCCTTTGGCTTCCCAAAACCCTGGCAAAAGGAGGGCTGTGACGAGCTCCAAAATATGTTCCCCAAATAGCCACGGTCTCTGGGCAAGAAGACACCGGTGTCTATTAAGGAATGGTTGGCAAAGGTCTTACTGTGCAGATGGAGCAATTTTCCAGAAGCCTTGAAACTCAATTAATATTTAATAGCAAGTATGTCACTCCATCACAAGCTACAAGTTCTCTTTATAATGAAGAGATCAGTCTTGCTGACTGCTGGAATAAACAGACTTCCACTTTGGAGGAAAGTGCTGCTTTCCTGTAACAGGAATAAAACATTGAGACAAATGACAGTCATTTGACTAGATGTTATTTTAAATTGTACACATCCTTTGAAGCCTTTTTAATGGCAGGCTGAAGAGTAAAAGGTCTTTTTGCTCAGTGTAACAGAATACCAATACACACACAGTGAAGAATAGAAAATAATGCTCCCATATTCAATGCTATTCCATGAAGGGGATATTCCATCTGCCTGTTGCCAGAAATTTGCATCCCATATTTTGGCAACTGTGCATCTCCCTGAATTTACATGGGGTGGTTGCCAGAAGGGCACTAAATCTTGTTTGAGGATCCTTCAACCTAGAATTGTTAAAAAAGACGCCCGTTGGAGAGGATGCACCTCCAGTCTGGGGAAGGCAGGAGGCGGAACAGGACAGTCTCTAAGACAAATAAAGTCTATACATCCAGCAGGTGAGAAAATTACATTCATTTTCCTGCAAAGAGTATCAGAAAGGAAAGCGTGGTCTCCCACTGGCCTCTATTCACCACTGCATTACTTACAAGCTCTGCTCTACTCAGAGATCTGACTTTGTTTCATCTAGTTATTCTGTGGCTTCCATAGTTAATTTTAATACCTTCCTTCTCCTGTTCTCTGGGAGGCAAAATGCATCACTCCAGGCTTGCAGCAAGTTCCCAAAATGCCAGTGACGTACAAACTCAAGAGAGACCACAACCTGGGTGGGTATGACTGGCAGACCAGCTAATGTGTGTTTTTGCTTCACTCATCTTTTCTGGTGATGCTGGTATGAGGAGGAAAGTTAACGACCAGATCAAACGATTCCCTGCAGATACCTCCCTGTGATCCTCAGGTATCATACGCTTCTCTGCGCAGGACAGTGAGAACAGCTGGATATGAACAAGTGAGTCAACAAGTGGCTTCGCCCCCTGCTCCATTTAGAGACTCAAAGCTTTTCAGAGCAGGCTTGAATATGCTTGTACAACCCAGCACAGTGGTTTATATTTGGCTTTACTATTACTTGCTAATCAAGGAGGATATCCCAGCAACACATTAATTCAACTTCACAGCTTTGCTTACCTTCATTCACACTCTGACAGTGAGTGATGAGTAACACTTATTTAAGAGATGGTTGTATTTTTATTCATTACACACAACATGCTGCTTCTGAGGAGAAACCAGAACCCAGTAAGAAAAGCACAAACCCAACAGTTCAGTTGTTTCAATTTCCAGTTGGTTGGCACATTCAATATCTTGGGCGAATAATAATTAAACCTAAAGTTTATCAAAACAGGTCCACATCCCTTTGCTAGGTGCACTTGGGAGTGAGCTGTGAGCCCTGAGTGTGCAGGGGAGGGTGTGCATGGTCAACTCTCCTGGAAGTTGAGTCCCATCATCTGCAGCACGGTAATGATGTCTCAAGCCTTGGGCCAGCTGCACTCCCTTTTAAACTCGTGATGACTTGTTAAAAAGTTTTTCTGGGTTCCCCTTCCCATCTGGGTGAGGAAATCTAGGGGTTACCCACAGAAATACTCACCCCAAAGAGTGAGTTTGGCAAAAATTATTTTTAGCCAAAACTAGAGGAGCTTATAGATATCAGTTGACGTTTTACATTTATGCATCTACCAGTGCTGAGCAGCGAGTATGTCAATCCCCTAATGTCATGGGCACACTTCTTATGGCCAGAAATATCCTATTTACTTAATTCAGCTTTATTTGTAGTATGGTGCTCAAAGAGTAACTGCAACTAGATGTAAATCTTGTATTTCTAAACTTAGCAAGAGAGAAACTCAAGACTAAGGAGGGCTGTGCAAGGGCAAAGAAACTCAGTTTAGAAAAACGTATTTGCAAAACTTCAGTATTACCTGAAAGCAGTTAAGTATTCTGTGTCTCCCATTGGGGGATCGAGGCCACCAGTAAAGGCCATGTTAACATTGAAGCCAACTCCTGCTCCTGTGCCAACCTGAAAAAGGGAGATGGCGCTCTCAGTTACACATACGGAAACAGCGAAATCTGGCAACGCATCTCAGCTGTCTGAATCTTCTTCCAGTTGAATAGAGATTTTGAGGCAATAGCTTGGTGGTAGTGAGGTTAATTTTTCCCTCTAGAACAACCTCATCCCCAAAGTAAGAGTGAAAATAAAGCTCTCCCATGCTCTGATCTTTATGACAGCTTAGACCAGTGGTATCTCACTGCTGCTCACCCAAACCCCACCTCAACACCAACTGCATCTTCCTCCTCTACTGCAGGAGACTGTGTTACATGCAAGACCTTTCCCTAATTTCTATTCAGCTTTATTCAGAAGCATATTGTAAAGTTCATTACAGTTGTAACTGGGGGAAAAACCCCACAGTTTTAATCAGAGCAAGCTCCCCCTCTGCTGGGGAAAAATATGATTCACAGAGATTTTCGCTGTTTGAGGGAGATGTGGATGGTAAATGTAAGCAAATCCCCATCCTTGCACAGGTCCCCATCTGCACTGACAGCAAATATCCGAGAAAGGGGAAAACTGAAAAATAAACCAGGGCTTTCCAGTAATTCATTTCCCAAGTAGCAGGGCCATTTTTTTTCCCATCCATACTTGAAACCCAAAAGCCTGTGATCTGTCCCTTCGGACAGCAAAGGAGCCAGGCAGTGTCTGCTGCCAGTGGCAGCTCTGTACAGGGCTCTGAGCTTCTTACACCCACAGCTTGTTTTTGTGGTTTATTTTAGATCCCTGCATATATTTTATTTTTTAAAACCTGAAAAAGTGATATAACAATACACAGCTTGATAACTCAGGCTAGACAAAGTTGGAGGGCTTTTATTGCACATTCTTCCTTGTATGGGTGCAAATACTGCTGGTGGAAGAACACAGGGGGTTCACCCATCCTCTGTGGGTTATTTACCCATCTGTGGCTTCATTTTGTATTTTTTGTTTTATTTGATCTGGAATGACACATCTAAAAACTACTACAAATGATTAAATATGGAGTGGATGATACAGTCTAGTGTTTCTTTACAATATCAGATATTTTAGAAAACCGATGAGGAGATTATGAAAAGGTCAGCAAAAAAGTAGGTCTGAGAACTTTGTGTTCCCTGATGCAAAGGGCTGCTGTTCGTTCACTACAACAGTAGCCCGCAAACAGGGTAATGAAGCAGTATCACCTTACACTTCAGGATCTTTAGAGATCAAAAGGGAAACATCGAGGTTTGCTGAATGGCAAAATGTAGAATTGACAGCTTAAGACCTCTAGGAGTTTAGAGATGTAATCTCGAGTGCCTCATAGTACCCCAAATTAAGTATTTAATTTTATTTCCCTTTGACAAACCACTCCGGACGGACAATATTTCCTGCTGGCCTAGAGGGAGAGGAAGGACATGATGGATGTGGGAGCACCCATCCAGAGTTCGAGGAGAAAGGTCTCTCAACCTCATTAGCCCAGCCCTTGTGCTGCAGGCTCTGAGGACGCCACCAGGAACCGGTGGATTTGGTGCAGCAGCATCAGCGATCGGTGCTCAAACCCCACCGTCACGGTCATGCAATGTGAACGCAGCAGTGGCAGCGAGTGACGCCTCGGCAAGGCCAGGAGAAGGGGAGATGGAAGGGCTCCGAGGCTGTGCCAGGAAACTTGAGTGCTGGTGGCACAGACACGGACAAACTGTTCCTCCTGCATCTAAGAAACAACTTACGCCCGGTAAGGGGCTAATCTTGAGAAGGAATGCTAGGACAGCTGGCAAAGGGCTCCTCTGGAACAGGTTGTCCCATAAGGGCTGGTAAGCTTAATTGCATTGACTTGTTTTCTGCTCCTTAGGCAAGAAAGGCACCTTCCTGCCAGCTCGTGGGGCAGGACACAAGGCTCACGGCTATTAGAACTTGGACGAGAAGGCAGCAAACACACAACCACAGGCCATGTGTTCCCAAAGGAGCACTAACAATCATGAGTGAGGGAGCACTGACAGGAGCTTCTCTCCAAGCCTTGCCTGGCAGAGGGTCCCCAAGATTTTGGGTGGCACGTGAATCCCAGCCCTGAGCAGGTCCTGTCAGACACGGATGGATGCTACGCCAATCCATGCTCTTACCTCGTCGGGAGCACCACTGCCTGGAAAGAAGTTCCCATCATCATAGCGATGTAGTGAAATATAAAGAACGTTAGGATCGTTGTAGAAAGCTTGCTGAGTACCATTCCCGTGGTGAACATCCTAGAGGGGATAGAGATTGCACTATATGAGGGAGGTTAGCACCTTAGTAAAAATGTAGATTAAAGACATCAACCTGGGATTCAGAGGGGTTTTCTTTGTTGTTGTACTTTGTTTTCTGCACTTTCCTGATCTAGCTGAAGCAGTTTATCACAAATGAGAATAACCTGCCTTTCACAGCTGGCTTCAGGTTACAGTCCTTGTTTGATACACAGGAAAATGGGGACAGACACAATCTCGAGCGTGTATCAGAAGTGAGGACAGGACCAATTTACTTGGATGGAGAGAACTCATACTCAGTCTTGGGGGATGGAGAGACTCTGTCAGCTACCCCAAATTTGCATCTTCAGTCTGTATCAGTGGTCACCCCACAGACAAGAGCCTAACAAAAGTTGTGTTGGAACCAACAAGGTTAAATAAAAGACACAAACCTATTGCCCAGGTTAAATAAAAGACACAAATCCACTGCCCAGATCCCGTCTTGCATCGCTATGTGGTGCAGAAATGCAGTCTAACAGGAGAGGTATTCAAAATGTTCCTTCCTGACATGAAAAACACTGGGTGGGAAGTGAGGAGAAGGTTCTCCATCCAGCAGGTCAGAAGACAAATATATCCCTTTTAACTTGTGGGTACTGCCCATGGGAGATTTGTGGCAATATAACCAAATCCGATATGCAGCAACCCAAATGCCTTCACAGACACATAAAAACATTTAAAAATTTCTATTTAAAAAATTAAATAAATCTATTGGCCACATTTTTAAATCTGTATGTCACCACAGTAAAATCCCAAGCAAGCTCTTTCTCAACTCTGCTGCGCTGCTGCAGTGCTTTTCACTGCCATGTCCTAATTTAGATGCCACTTCTGACTGCCTGCCCACTCGCTCGGAGGCAGCGCTGGCCCAGAGGCAGGACACTGACACCATCCAGAACAACGGTCAAACTGTGCCAGACAAGCTGTCTGCTGTCAAGCTGTCCCCCTCAGTAACCAGTCCTCACATCGTGAAAAGAAAGTTGGGATGGATCATAACAGTTAAGGTCAAAACTTCCAGAAAAATACCCACCAAAACACAGCCCAGTTTGCAGGTATCCATTCTCGAGACTGTGTTATGTTGGGTTTTTTTTGGAAAGTAACTACTTACTGATTACAATTTTATTCTGAAAACTAAGGACCCTTTAAGAAATTTTTGTTTTCTTAAAACACCTTAATGGAAAAAATTCAAACTTTAAAAAACAAATTTTGGCTTGCAGACCACAGGCAATGGTTTTCTCACTGACTTACAAAGGTTGCCCTTGAAAGAAAAAGAAAAAAAATAAAATAATTTCCACCTGCTCTCCTGAAGGGTAAGAACTGACATTTACTCACCCAGTCCACTATAAGGATTTTGCTGACATTCAGCCTTTGCTGGAGCAGCTTGGCTGCAATTGCCACGGAGTTAAAATAGCAGAAACCCCTGGAGGTGATGAGAGGGAGAGAAGAGAGGAAAAGGTGTTAATTATAGGTTTCCTTGGTCCCAGTGCATTTATCATCTAGATATGACAGAGCAGGAGGAAATTTCTTCTGCCCTCTTCTTTCCTCCCTGTGAGATGCATGCGTGCTCCACTAGAAACACAAGATAACCCCCCAGCAGCAATCTCTCTGGAAAGAGGGAACATTTCACACTCGGCGAAGCCGGCTGCAATGAGATGCTGCTCGGTGCCAGCTGTCCGTGGGACCTCCCGCACCGCCTGCAAGGGAAGGGGACAGGAATGGATGGGGAGACATCAAAATGCTGGGTCGAGGGGAAACTCCACCGCAAGAGCTTGTCTCCCACCAAAAAGCACCGAAGCAGCCAGGATGTGTAACTTCAGCACACGTTAAGCCAGATATACAAAGCCAACGTGACTTATGCACAGCACCTTGATTCAAAAAGGGTCTGATGGCAAAACCCCTGTTATATTAAACACATCCCAGATGCCCGTCTTTAGGTTGTGCTTTTCGAAGCCTTCCCACTCTAGCCCTCTCCTAATTTAGTGCCGTGACCCCAGGACACCCCATGCTATTACTTGTGTATCCTTGCTCTCCTCACGTTAGACAAGCCATCAACAATTAACTTAAAATAATTCACAACAGCAAAGCGAATAAAAGCATCAGTGCTTCTTCAAAACACGACTGTAATGCTGATTTTTGCTAAAAACCACACACTCGGAACCACTAAGGAGGACCTTGCCCTCTTCCAGAGGGACCTTGGAGTATAACACCATCTCACATATCAATAAGCGATAAATTTTGCAATAATAACCTAACAAATGACCTTTCTAACGTCCACCTGCAGATCACACAACAGAGAAACACTGAAAGACATAAGCGTACTTACATGGGTGTGCTCTCTTCTGCGTGGTGACCTGGAGGCCGAACAACAGCAAATCCATTCTGCACACAAAAAGTAAGAAAATGGAGAAGTCAGACAGGAAGGAAAGTTTATTGCACAAAGACGGATGCAGAAGTTGCAGCCAGAAGCATTAATTCTGTTTTAGAACTATGTAGTCATTCTCAATGGTTTTCTCACAAGACCATAACAGTGGATGATGCTCTCCTTTGTTTTGGAAGGAGGAAAGAAATCCATATGAATGTTATAGGAAACTGGTTGGTACAGCATTTCCTTCCATTCAGGGAAGAGAAAATATTCTGCATGAGGTCACTGAAACATCAAACAGGCTGGCCCAGCTGAAGGCAACAGCAAGACCCTCAGATAACGCTGGAACAGTGATTTCATTTGCTGCTCTGGTTTCTTTCTTCCTCTTAATCGGTGTGTAAGAACCTTCACCACGAGTCTGTTGTTCACTTGCTGATATCCTCAAAGATTTTCATGACTAAAGCCAGATGGTGCCATTAAAATGAAGCAAACTGGACCTCCTGCATAACACAGCCCTGAGCCCAGCCCTCTACAGAGCCTGTATCAAAGGCAAGTTTTATTTTCATACCAACCTTCAGCTCTCCTGTGGCCACTTTGAAAACGAGCTCAATGACACAGCCCACGGCCAGGCGAGCGGCACCGGATGAGTGAACTTCATTCCAAATTGTGTCACTGTCGACCTAATGGAGACACACAGGAACCATGTTTAGGAGCAATGAGGACAGCCAGGAAATGGAGACCCACGTTCTATAAAGAAGCCATTCATATGTCTTGAATGCATAAATGCATAAAGTGCATTCCATTTAAATGCATTAATATTAAATGCATTAAATTGCGGAACTGATCTGGGCAGTACCAGGGCTGGGATGCCACCAATGACTGTAACGTCACCACTACCAAGTGTTCGTCCAACCAAACAACACTCAAGAGATGACCACTTGTAACAGCTCTGCAATGCTAAAGGGTCAGCGCTGTGACACAGGAGCAAATCCAGCATCTTGAACACCGTAAAATTGCAGGTGTCTCCCACGACCACCACGGTATTAGTATTTCTCTTTGGAAAGAGAAAGGAGAGATTGACCCCAGATGAAGTAAAAAGGTTTATGAAATCATTCAATGATTATATAAAATAAAAACAAACAAAACCACAACAAAAACACCATAAAGAAGGATGTTTAATAATGAACATTTAAAAGACACCTGCCCAGGACTGCCAGGGTAAGGTTACGCTGACAGCGGCTTCCTTGGGGAACCATAAGATCAACTCTGTCTCATCAAACCTAACAACAGACCTTCAACATCTAGCTGCTGCCTATAGACATTTACTTCAACACAAAATAATTGACAGGACCACCATCCTCTCCGTCTTCCCCCTAAAAACGTGTAAATAGGCCAAAGACAAGGCAAGGCATTCTGCAGACATCTCCATGCCATTACTATACGAGATCATGTCCTAATTTAAACAACCATCCCAACAACTATAAGAGGACGAGTTTGCAGACACGCGATGAAATGCCTGTTTTGTTTTTTTTTTAACTCCCATTCAGCCACGACTCTGCAGAAAGCAGCAGGGGAAGGACGGCACCCAGGGGGCTGTTTCCAGGCTGAAGGTCTGGATCTCCTCTGCTGCATCCCCAGCTGTCCTGCACGCAAGCAATGAAAACCAAGCTTGTTTGCTTCTTGCCAGTCACAGCCTTTGGAAAAGCCAGACTGCTGGGACCATCCCATGTCAGGCCAGCTCAGCTGCCCAGGACCGTGACAGGATAAATGTAAAATTTCTCCATGTGAACAATCACCAGCTATTTTTCGCATTTTACTCCGCGTTGAGTGTATTTATGGAAACGATAGCAAAGGAGAATGAGGGAAAGAGATGATTTGTTTTGTCTGGCATCCAGGCTGCTCACTGGGCTGTGGGGAAATGCAAGTCACCGCACAGGAGATTGATCCACCTCCTTCACGGCTGTGCTAAAGCCAGAGGAAATTGTCCCAGGCCTCTTATTGGGATGGTTTCTGGCAGTATCTGCCCTGAGGATGCTTTTGAAGTCACAGTAAACCAAGAATGCATTTGAAGAGTACCAAAAAGCCATCTCCGTGCGGTAATGCTGCCAATATGTGCACTGTGGAAAAAGCCACCACGTCAGTGGAAAAGCCCCACGATGACTATTTGTGGTAGGAGGGCTCCCCCGGGGCACCCTATAAATTTGGGCAGTGTCATAGCAACACAAGTATGATGGGGTCCGAGTTATACACGACACCTCCAGGAGTACTAGATTAGCACTGCACGTGTGCAGGAGATGGGACTGATCCCACCACATCCCTCTGAAGGCCCTGAGCAAGGCAGGAAGAAGTCCAAGCTGCTTCTCCTCCCCACTGTCCAGTGCGTCACTGCTCTGCAAGGGCCCCTCCTGGGGCTCCTCATCAGCAGTCCTGCGCAAACATCACGGGAACGTCAAAAGCTGCCTTGCAGTCAGGATGACACCGCTACCTTCCCTCAGATCCTCTCCCCCCATATCTGTGAGTGGGAGGCACTCATGGTTTAACCAGCAGGGAACATCTACTTGCCTTTTGCTGACCTGACCACCTCAGTGCCCTCGGTCTCACTGCTCAAGTAAGATGCACCGTGCACTCTGAGCTGAGCATATCTAAACCATCTCTGAGGATATCTAACCCATCTATGAGTACATTTAACCCATCTTTTTTGGTCTTGAAAGAAAATGTTGCAGCATATCAGTAGCTAAGAGCTTTCTTCTTTGTCTGGTCACAGCAAACACCAGGTCCCTTCCATGGATGCAGAACTGCAGAAGGCTGTATCTTCATTCACTATAAAGCACCAGAGGAAGGGAAATAACAAAAAAAACCCCAAATTCACACATCCTAAGCATGTCTTTAAGGATCAACAGACCCTCGGATCTCCTCAGATATTCATTTCTGCCAGCCTTCCCCATAACACACGCAGAAGTCACCAGTGCCTGAGTCAAGCCCTTTGATGTCTGCAGAAAATGGGCTCATGTGGGCAGCTCTTCAAGAAAAATGAGGAGAGCAAGACAGAGTGGCTTTAATGAGTTATATTTCTGCAGAAATTAAGTACTTAGAAAAAAGTATTCTACCTGTGACTTAGAAGCTAATTTCAAGGACTCTGCCATGGCCCCACACTCAGCTCCCCAGCAGGAGGAGGACTGGATCCAGAGACGTCTGCTGCCACACACAAACTCTCCACCGCCTCACCCTATGTGCAAACATCTCCAAGATAAGGATTTAACACCCAGCCACCTTCCCCAGAATGGATGTCTGGAGACCACTGGGCCCTACTCCAAGGCAGCACTTCATCATCTGTGCAACTGTGTTTGAACAGTCCCACTGAAGTCATCAGTGCTCTGCAGCAGCGGGGCGTAGACTCTGCCGTTGTGGAAAATGTTATTAATGCAGCCCTGAGCTGGGCTGCTCTCCGGCTCTGAGGCTGCTGCTGTTTGGTGCACGGGCTGCTGTTGACCCCTCCATCATTCCTGAATTCTGAAGTTCATTACGGGGAAGACGTTATTTGGCTTTCCCTGCCTATAAGCTCTTTGATGTAGCTGCCATCACAGGAGTCGTTGCTGGGACAGCACATCAAGCCTTACCATCTGGAAGGACTTTAGGGAGAGAGGAAGGATATTTCTTGCCTTTTGTTGATCCAGCAGCATATATTTTCCTTTTTTTCTCCTGAGCTGGAGGATACAACTGTGTCAGAGATACTGAGTCTTCCACATCTGCCGCTTTTGGATGAGCAGTGGTTGTCCTGGTCAGCACACTGAGCTTCTTGAAAACAGTATTAAAGCCTTCGTCATTCTAATAAAGAAGCTGCCGCTTCTAGATGAGCCGGTAGGAGAGGGCTCCTTTAGAGGTGAGGAATTCAGAGGGAATTCAGCACCTGAGACCTACTGCAGGCTCTTAACTTTCACAGCATATACAACTATTAGTAAATGATGAGGGAATGCAGAAGAGGAAGGGTCAACAGCTTGACGCAGGCTCTCTTATACGAGGAATATATCTAAGATGTTTCAGGGTGAAACCCCAAAAGAGTTTTTCATTCCTTATAAACTTGAAGATTTTATTAATATACATGCCGAGATTCCTACTCACACTGTACTACACACTAACGTGCAGCTATTTCAAAATGAAATGAGGGTCTTATAATAAAAGGTTTCATTATTCTAATCTTTTCTTTAGCTTAAGAGCTATGCAGACAAGAAACTAAGCTAAGGACATGTAGAGAGACAAGTTGTCTTTACCTAACCCTGTCTTCTACTGCTCTAAAGCACTGATTAAACAACCGTGCTTACATTTTGTTCTCCCAAGACTTGCTAATTATTTTCTTCTTATTTCCATTCCACGGAAGTCACTTTCGTTGTCTCTGCTCTGCAACGATGTGCTTTGCTTGCACGGGTCAAGATTTTTATACATTCTAATCAAGACCTTAGAATGAGAAACAGAATAACGTATTCCAGAAGAAATCAAAAAACATTAAGAACTTTTTTTTTAAAGTCCTAGATCTTTAGATATTTTCAGAATGTGCACAAAAAAAGAAAATACTATACACGAAAGTAAACAAAGTTATTAGCTATCAAAAGATCAAGTGTCTGAGTGTTTTGAAGAAGTTGGAAGCAAGTATGCTGGAACTATTTTGCAGATTTTCAAAGCTCGAGCTCCTTTCTCCAAAATCTTCTAATTATCCTGGATTAGGTAATGCTCTGGTGCATATAAGTCATACATTAAGAAAAGCATGTGTGCTGCAGAGAAGTGAAGGTAATGCCCTAAGTAAAAATACCACATACTGCACTTGCAGATGTTTTTTTTCAGGAATAAATTACTGTTGTTTAAATGAGAGCTCACATCTGTTGATGTAAGGGCTTCTGTGCTTTTTTCCTTTCCCACTAGGATTAGACGTCTGCAGATGGGAGGTTTGTTAGTGTCAGTAACAGCGATGTGAAAGCTTCCTCGCATAAAAACAAACCAATGAGGAGGAAAAAAAAGAAATTGACAGGAGTTTCCAAGCACTGGGGAACAAAACTAACCTTTCTCTCACTGATTTTGAAACACCACAACTTAGTTTTTGAAGAGAGAGGTTGAAAGGTGTTATGCCAAGAAGCTAGTTGCTCTAAAACTTTTCCCGCCCCTTTACTCTTTTTAAAATCCTCAGCTTCGTTCCCTGGTAAGAACTCACGGTTGCCCAAGCTCCAGACTTCACCCCAGTGCTTAATAGCTCTTCAGGTGCCTCTCCTCCACAAATTGCTCCAAGTCACCTCTCAGATTCATCTGTTCTTTTAACCTACATAACATTCCCTAATTGTGAATTACCTTCTTTAACTGTTTGCAGAAGAAGGACTTGGTTTGAAGCTTTCCAGCCCATAATTTCATCTGACACCCTCAGATCCTGAATTATAAGGAACAGCAATCATTCAGCTTTCACCTGCTCCAGGCGAGTCCCCCTCCAGCCCACAGGCATTATTTTGCATCCAATCCTGAATTTAATGTGCTACATTACTTTTTTGATATCATGACATCACCTGTATTTCTTTGCAAGCAGCTTTCACTTGGAAGACCCCAAATAAATCTAATACCATCAGCAAATGACACTTGCTTAGGACTGACCGTCTGAATTGCAACATAACCAGCAATAAATCCAGAAGAGGATTGGTCCCACCTTATTCCACTAATTTTTGAAGGTTTTTTTTTTTTTTTTAATGGCATCATGTTTGCCCCCTGGAAAGTATTTGGCAATATCAAGCTCTCCAGGGGAATCCTCCTTACAAAGAGGTCAGCCAGCTGGAAAGCTGTCTAGTGTTGTGGTGAGCTGAACGCAGACCCACAAAGCATCCCCTTGACCACTCTTATTATTGACAAAGTCACAGGAAAAAAACCCTGCGGAAATAAATCCCTTCTTCAAACCTGAGCTACAAACCACTAGTAGTCAGGATGACATCCTGCAGGTGCTCTGATCATCACGTGCACCTGATGCTTCTTCATCATCAGAAAATATTGACCGGTACCAAGTAACTGGAGTCCCCACAAACTTAGGGCTGCCTCTCCACAACTTCTGCAACTTATAAGAAAAAGATAAAGCAGAGACTGATTACTGCTCAGCCATGAGCAATGTTCTGCCAACGTGGCAATCTCGAACAAGGGAGAGTCTAAATAAAATTCCATCACTCAAAAAAGCTATATTGCCACCTTGCAGCCTGAAAATGGCCTGCCAAATGACAGCAGAAAAACACGCCTTAAGCTCTCTTGCTAGAACAATTTGAAGTAATTTCATTACACCATAACAAGCACTCAATCTCCCAACAGTATTCACATGCTGAAACTTCTCGGAGTTACATTACACCTCTTCTCACACTAAAATTCTTCTATACAACTTCTAACTTCTATATTCTTCTACAACTGATGTTTTACCTGAGGGTCTGACTTTTTAAAATTATTTTTTTTCTGATTTCCTCAAAAAAAAAAAATCTCCAAAAAAACCCCAACCAAAAAAACCCACCAAAGCGTGCATCTCAAAACCGTCATGTCATTCCCTTTGGTGCAGAAAATAACTTGCTTTTCATCTCCTACTGAAAGGCGCGCTCTGTGGCCCCTGCTAAGATCCCACTACGGGGCTTCTTCCAGCAGCTTCCCATTGCAAATCACATCAAGAGCAACTTGCCTCACAGAACTGGCACGCTAACAAAGACTACAGTTTTCCTTCTACTTCTTCAATAAACACACCACGCAGCTTTCTTGACAAATCTCACACTTCGAAAGACAGTAGAAAACGGGGTTGAAAGGACCTCATGAGATCACTGCACCCCAAAGGAGATGGGAGCTTAAACCCGTCCAGAGCACGCACGAATGCAAAGCACTTAGTATGTGCTACAGCCAATTGTTCTGTACCGCGGCCGCGTTTTCCCCACAGATACACAGCTGGGCCGTATATACGCATTAGAAACGCATCCCAAAAGCAGAGAAAAAGAGTGTTTTCTTGCATCGGCCATAAAAGCGGCAGAAGTACACAAACAGCTGGCACGGTACTGTGAGGTAACCGCAGAAGGAAAACCAAGCAAAAAAACAGAAAGCCATTTTTAATGAAAAATCTGACTATCGTGTACTTGATTACTAGTAAACTACTGGTTTTAAAAAGCTTTTCCTAGAAAACATGAAAATTACCTGTTAGGGTTGCTAAAACACTCTGTGAAAGTCAGCAAATCTTTTATTTAACATTTAAGGGTCTGTGGAGACAACGGACCGGCAAGTTAACTGCAAATGCTACCTTTATTACAAGCATATCGATAATACCAGCTCTGTGGTGTTTCCTGCCTTGATTTAGGATTTAATGCAAGACTTCTGGGACTGCGCTAGGCTCAGGCACTGTCTCTACTTGTTACCATTCAGTCTTCATTTGCAAATGATAATTTTTGCTTTGAATGGCATGCCTGACTGCGGGGCAGAGTAAACCCAAATCTTTTAAACTCAAGCCAAAAATTTGCCATGAATTAGGAGACTGCAGCATATTTACAATACAAAATAAAATATCTCTACAAGTGCTCAGCAGTGGCGGTATGAATAAACGGTGATTATTCTCTCTTTTTTTCCCTCCTTTTTTTTGATGGGATAATTTTCAAAGCAGCGATTTTGCAAAGACTCAGGAAGAAAACAATTTTGTTTCATTTCCATAACAGAATCCAGACCTCTAAATTCAACCTCACGAGCTACAATTATGCATAAGAACTACCACTGTGAATTTTCAAACACAATGCCTTTTATTGTCTCTTCTCATTCTTTTCCCTTCCTGTTCTCTGAGATTTTCTGTTCTGTCACCCTCCACAGAAACTTTAGAGCAGAAAGTCTGACTTGAAAGGAAAACTTTCAAATTTTCAGGCTTCAAAGGGAAACAACAACACAAACCTTCCACACAAGGCATTTGAGCGGTATTTGGGGTTATTTTTCAGCCTTATGGGAACAAACAACAACAAAACCAGTCTTTTTATTATACAGAATCTTGAGAGATGAAGACTAACATTCAGCAACTCACTATTTACAGAAATATTGCCCTTTGGTATCTCTATTTTATTAATATGTTTTCCACCTGCACTAGGAGGCAGGCACCTCTGAAGTACAAATATTGAAGATGAAACACCTACGCAGCACGAGCAGCCTGAAAAGCACATCTTGCTTTCTCTGTAGAAAGCATTTTTGGATGCAAGGGTTGCTCTCAAATGTAGTAATCTCTAAGCCATTAAACATCACTGCCTGGGAAATGAGGTTTCTCCTCCTAAAAGCCAGAGACGAAACATGCCCATGAATGTCACACACACTTCAGCTCTCCAAAATAGCTTAAAAATCTTCACGCTGCTTTTGAAGAAAGGCACGTGAGGCTGTCGCTGCAACCCCGCACCCCAGGCAGAGCCTGTTTATGGGTAACATCTGGTTGCAATTACCCACTTGATGGAATGCGAAGCAACAATTTTTGTTACCAATGGGACCGGGAGAACAAACAGGACATTATTTACACATTAAAGAGAGTACTCACCCCGACACCACCGCAAGGAAGCCTGACAAACATTGACGTTAGAGAACCTGTAGGGGAAAAAACCAGACTCTGTAAGTCAAAAAGTCAAAGTTCACCAGATTTTGGTCCGGTTTTACGGCGATGCTGCAATCTTTGTGAACACAGTAACAGACCTGGGTTTTCTTGCAACTTTCAGAAAACCAAGAGCCAACCCTGTTACATTACAAGGCATACTACACACACAATGTACACATTTGGGCTTGTTCAAAAGCCCTTTCAATATAAAAGCCTGCTATAAATCACTTATTTTTATGCAAGGTTTGTGTGCCGTCCTACATTTCAAGCAGTCACGCTGACTATAAATGATTGAAATGCTACCAACAACAGCTCAGCATGTCTTCTCAGATGAACGTTTTAACCCCTTTCAACTGAAGGAGGATAGGAAATCATAAAAACACCCCAATTACGAGTCATCTGCAACTACTAGAAGACTTTGGAAAGCATGAGCTTCATAAAAAAGGAGGACAAAAAGTAAACTGTCGCAAGCACAGAAAATGTGTTTTGACTAAAAGAGCAAAATCAACTTTAAGAATTTGAGAAAAATGGAGAAAACCATCTGCGGGGCTAATTTTGCATCTGCAAGAATTTTAACATTGCTGTCTGGGCTTGCGTATGAGCCAATTATCCCGTGTTCAAAATTCTGCAGGTTTAAAAACTGTACCCTGAAACAAGAACGTGCTGTTTCATATCCATCACCACCCTATGTGTATGGCTTGCACACGTGGAGAATGAAATATGTACATGCAGACACTGTAAAAGATCTGGAGCACATTGCCTGAGATTCATTTGCATGAGATCTATTTAAAGTTAACGAAAGCTAATAGTGAAATAAACTGGATTGAAGCTTTTATCCCCTCACCAAACCAGATTCCTGCTCTAATCATGTCTATACTGAAAGAATAAATTTCCTTAAATGCTAACTATGAGCTTTGTAGAGCAAGAATTAGCCAAGACAGCCGACAGACATTACTGAGGACCATGCTGGTGTCAAACTCATCGCAGACACATACGTTAGCCGTGACTGAAAGCTGAGTTAATGCATCTGTATTATTAATCTGAGTGCACAGCAAGATTCACTCTTTGATTAGATCCACACGAAAAGTTCTTAGATCATCCTGCCTTGGACCTCCTGTCAAATCTTTCACTGCTAACCCACCCATTATTTCGATATTTATCTTCTTGACAATTTAGGACCGCTCTCCACAAATTAGAAGCAGCCTTATTTGCCTAAGTTTAAACTTGTTCAACAGCTTTCAAAGCTTTACACTGTCAAACGAGAGATGGATTCGTATTTTTCACCCTCGGACTTTCAAGGGCTTTAGCAACACTTCCAGGGCTAGAGTTGTGCAATCTGCCTTGAAGGACATCGCCTTCAAACCTCCCTGTCAACACGCAGCAAAGCAAGTCTTTGCGATGCTCAAGCCTCCCTGGAAAAAGTAACTTCATCAGTGGTGGGCTGCCATTGCAAGTCGCTTCCGCATGTGTAAAGAAGGGCGTTCTTTGAGAAAGGGGTAAGACTCAGAAGTAATGAGCTACAGGACAGCTGCAGAAGTAGAAGTAATCAGCAGAGCCACAGAGTCGCCTGCTTACAAATCTGAAAAACCTGAACTATTTACTCCTTTCCTGCTTTCTCGTAAAGAACTGCCAGACGAAGAGACATCCTCCTTATCATTTGCAGAAGCTTAAAAAGAAACATCCCGTGTTTTCATCCTCCAGCTTTACAAGCTCTTCCTTTCAGGCTGAGGTTTCTTCATGCTTCTTCTTCTTCATAGACATATCAAAGGCAAAGAGTTTACATGGAGTCAGCCACCAGAGTCGTACACATGTCAAGACACTCAGGTCTAACAAACTCACATTTGCATATGTGAGCCTCACACAAAGCTTTGGTCTCCACCTTCAAACTTGCCATACATTTACGCTCTGACATATTTAGAAGAGCTGCACAAAGCTGTTTTGTAAATCTAAAAGCCTTTTAAACTCTCGACAGGAGAGGATGGCTGAAGAAAGGGCTGCTTACAGGCTTGTTCACCTCTATAGACACACGCACACACTGCTAGCAGCTCAAGGCTAAAAAAGGTGCCAAGTGGGTTTAGGAAACAAGGTTTAAGCTCACTTATGAGCTACTGGGAAGCCCTTCCCACTGGAGATCCTGAGAACCTCACCTCCTGTCCATGGCTTTAGCCTCAGAAAGTTAAAAAAATAGCTGCTTGACAGCAGCCAAGCTCCAGGTGTAGCCCCAGCCAAGCTGTAGTAAAACACCCACAAATAGAGCCATAGAATGGTTTGGGTTAGAAGTGACCTTAAAGATCATCTAGTTCCAACCCCCCCTGCCGTGGGCAGGGATACCTTCTAGCAGAGCATGTCACTCAAATCCCCAACCAACCTGGCCTTGAAGACTTCCAGGGATGAGGCATCCACAACTTCTCTGGGCAACCTGTTCCTGTGTCTCACCACTCTCACAATACAGAATTTCTTCCCAATATCTAGTCTAAAACTACCTTCTTTCAGTCTGAAACCATTACCCCTCATCCTATCCCTAACATTCCCTGATCAAGAGTCCCTCCCCAGCTTTCCTCCAGGCCCCCTTTAAGTACTGGAAGGCTGCTACACGGTCTCTCTGGAGCCTTCTCCAGGCTAAACAAGCCCCACGCTCTCAGTTTGTCCTCACAGGGCAGGTGCTCCAGCCCCCTGATCATCCGATTTGTTGAAAATATTGCTCCTTGACAATTTGGTCTTCTTAGCAAATCATGCTCAAAGAGGCAACATTTTGTACTGGAATACCCTCACATACTAGAATTATTTCTCTTCACTAGGAGTAAACTTAATCTCTACAGACATTTTAAAGTAAGTTATTAAAAGACATGAGGGGTGCACGGCAAAACTCCAGAAGTACTCACAGGCAGAGGAAGATTTTCTTATCAGATTGTCTAACAAAACCATCAGGAATGGTTCAGCAAGATCTGGGTAACCTCAAATCCGATACAAATCAAATCAGCTGTGTCTCCAAACATACCTGTCGAACTATTGATACAGACTGTGCCAAGAGTCAAAGAGGGAATGGAAAAATATCTCAAGGGGATCTGACATTTGAATGAGCAAAAAATGCTCGGTGTTATCACAGTCCACTCTCAAAATGTATCTTGTGAGGGGTATCTCCTAAAAGAAGAGGAGTTGTTTAAACATGCAATTAGCACAGTATTTATAGCTAACTTGCCACCTTTTTAAAACCCAGAGAAATGAAAAGTGGACACCTCTGGCTGAATGATAGTGCACTCAGCCCCACCACGTAGATGATGACCCCTGCCAGAGGCAGGGTGCTAGCCCTGCCTGATCCAGGCTGATGACGCCACGGGGACAGATGCTGGAGGACTGCGTGGATCCCAGCGCAGCAGATGGTTGCGACACACATCCTCACACACCTTTGGCACTATCATTCAAGAATTTACAGAGAAATCAGTCAGAGAGAAGCTGGTGCAACTGCAAATGAGGAACCTTCTCAGATCTACTGGGAAAATTTACGTGTCATTTCTTTGAACTGGTGGATACACCTTAACGCAAGGCGGGAGTTTTACGCTACCAAGGATATGACGTAATAAATTCTTTAAACTCCACATACTAATTGCACTATCATTCAGCCAGAGGTGTCCACTTTTCATTTCTCTGGGTTTTAAAAAGGTGGCAAGTTAGCTATAAATACTGTGCTAATTGCATGTTTAAACAACTGGCTAATAGCTTTCCTCTTTGGGGATCTAATGTACATACTGAATTCGTTGCAAAATGTTTCCAGCTCTTTCGCTGTGACTACTACATCATGCACCCCATCAAGTTAATCCTCCTTTTATATCATCCAAAGTCAGGCTAATCCCAAAATAAACTTTCTCAGCTTCTAGGTTCCAGAACTGTCTTTTTGCTGGCCCCCACATGAGAACTTGCCCAACTGCCCCTCCAGCCTACCACCTACTGCTGCAAAAAGGCACAAAGTAAAGGGAGAAGATGATCTTTCCATGGAGGTAAGGTGTTAAAATCCATGTGGTTTGGTTGCTATGGGAGGGTTGGTTATCTGAATAACCACTCTCTTAAGTGTTTTTGCAGGGAAAACATCTATATCTTACAGCAGATGCAGCCCTGTTTCAGTAAGATCCAGTCTCCAGCGAAAGGGATAAACAATCTAAATTTAATCCGAATTAAATAAGAGGCCCCTGCATCTCTCTTGGAGATTATCCATACAAAACTGACAGCTATTTGTCTATGCAGCTGGTTGGTGCTGCAGATTCAGGTCCTTAGTAGGGTGTTCCAGTTCCTACCTACAAATGAATAACTTTCTAACATGCAGAGAAGAGATATAATCAAAGGATATAGTAAAAGGTCCGAATTACCCTTCCTCCTTCAGGGAAACCTCCTTTCAGATTTTGAAGACATCAAAGAAAGGAAGTTTAAGGAACTACCTGAAGAAAAAGAGATGTATCTTGACCTGCTCTCAGGCAGACAACAAATGGAGGTGGGGGGAATCCTCTCGGGAGCTGCCTAGGGCTGAGGATGGGGGCAGCCCTGCATCCCCCCTTTCCTGCTGCTACACGTCAGGGCTGAGGACAGTAGTGTGAGTGTTAGAGGCCAGGAGGAGGAGACCCCTGCCCAGGCAATGGTACCTAGAAGTTTCTTGCTGTCCAGTTTCTGTCTGTTCAGAGGGTTTGTGCCATACAGCAGCGTGTGGGCTTCTGAGTGAACCGTCTGCAGCTCTTCTAGAGTTGCTTTCCTTCCACGAATGCACTGCAAGAAGAAAGAGAAGGGGTGATGAAATCACTGATTAACTGTTTAAATCCCATTAAAGAACTTTTTTTTTCCTTAGAAAATCATGAAGGCAGTGAGCAAATAAACTAAAATGGGTTCTTATGCAAAAAATTTCACTGTAAGACAGATTTTAATCCCTTATTCAAAACACTAACCTGACATTTAGAGTCATGTTTAGATTTATTTATTTTTTAAAATACCACAGAGCATTTGTTACAGTACACAGGTATTGCTTGACTGTCGAATAATCATGATTATAACCTGTTAGAAAGTGATTCTCTTGCATAAATGTGTCCCTCCAAACCACCCTCTGACAGCCCCATCACGACTGTTGAGCTAACCTAAAAATTTGTCCTGAACACATGTGTTGTCCAAACTGAACCTTCAAGCAATTAAGGGTCACTTTCTGCTCTAAAACTCATCTTAGAAATCCCACAAGACTCAATCTGTTGCAAACTGTTTTCTTATACAGGGTTGAGCTGGAAGTACCGTAGCAAACACGCTCACCCCTTCTTTTGCTGCCGGCTGAAACCCCGAAGGGCAGATGCACACCCAAGTCACAACCCTGGCTTCACTGGCAATCCCAGCCAAGCTTTTGCTGATGCCAGCAGGATCCAACCTCACATTTCACAAATTGGGGATCTTTTCCCCTTTTTTTGTCACAGAGGTCTGGCATAACTTTGGAGCTTATCTTTTGCGGCCATCACCTATTTGTGATGGAAGATATGTTTGTATGTACCAGCGGAGATGCTAAAGCTTAGGCATACAAGGACCTCAGCAGGCAGACAGCACTGAGGAGATATCAGGTATACCAGAGAAAGCAACTGATTCCCAACAGCAGAAAAAATCCACATTTTTATCTGGGAGCTTGTGAGTGCCTCTGAAATGCTGGCAGGGGAAATATGCAGGGAGCTGAGAAAGTGCTGAGGTTGGGGCTAAGCTGAGCGATGGCCATGAGAGAGGGGAAGAAGTTGTTTAGAAATGAGGATTGTTTTGCTTCAGAAACGTGTGTACACACACCCTCAAGGAAAAAAAAAAGTGTTTTACACGGCTTAGAACTACTTCACCATTTTTCGTCATGATTTGGATTAAAACAGTTCAAAAGGAGATGTCACTTTGGGGAGTTGTTTCCTACGGAAGGAATGCCAGGATTATTCCACTCTGCAACGGTAATACTAAAATATAAATAGTTAATAGCAAAATGTTGGAAGGCTCTGAACAGCCTCTTCTAGCGGTCGCAGGGTCACCGAAAGTGCAAGCCTCAGCAACAAGCATCCCGCTACGCAGCCTGTGCAGGATTGCCTGCATCTCCTGCATAGCCTCCACCCTGGCTTCCTTGAAGGCTTCCAGGTTCCTGGAGAAGCAGAGTTTCTAATGAGAACAAAAAAAAAAATAAAAATGGATAGCTTAAAGGGAAAAAAAAAAGGGGCAGGGGAGAGGAAAAAGAAACCACACTCCTGAAAAGCATACACTTTCAAGTGGAAAACTTGTCTTGAAGAGAAGGTCAAACTGTGCTTCTCACTTCCGAGAGCTGCTGCCGCTGAGAAAGCGCTGCCGTGTGCCGCTTACTTTGCAGAAGAGTCCTACAGACAAGATGCTTCACGGGCTTTGGCACTTCCAGCTGAGCAGCGCCTGCTTTTGCACTGTGTTACCATCTCGGGCTGAGCATCCCTGGGTGGAGCGCGCCAGTGGCACGGGGAGTCCAGAACCTCCACCTCTGAAGCACGGTCTGCAGAACAAGCTCGAAGGGATTTTGGATTTTTTTTCGGTCTCAAACCTTCAGCACAAGCCTCCATCACGTGTTGCAAAGCGTGCAGAAAATCACTTTGTAAGACTGTTGGAGGCATAAGGCAGCAGAAATCAAAGCACGGCAGGAGCACTCGTGCACTCTGCCTCTCCTAATTTTGGCATTTCTGCTCTCCAGTTCCTCTTTCATTTTCTCCATGCTCTGCTCCACTACCTAGGTTTCCTGAGGGGAGCGATGAGGTAAAAATACATCAACCCATTAAAAAGGTAATAATCACAAAAATGCCAGACCCAGAAGGGATGGAAATATCTGGCAAATCTCCCTTCAACTTTTATCCCGTCTTCCTTTTTGTGTTTGTGGTAAGCCTGCCTCAGTCCCCTCTTACAGACTTTTACAGCTTTCCTCTAACTCATATGCCAGCTCTTTTCCTTTGAACAAGATGTACTGACCCATTTTCAGCTGCTACATTTAGAGGATGTTCAGAAATAGCATTTTGTATTTCTTGGCGTTACGTGAGGAGACCAGAAGAACGGCAGCTCATTGCAGTAACACACCAGCTCCTCCATGGATGCAAACGGCTTCAGCTGCCCCGGACAAGGAAGGGCTGCTCCTGTCTAAAGTAGGTGGCCCTACAAAGAAATCCAAGCTCTGTGCTCTTCAGCAGGGTATCAAAGCCTTTCCCCCAGACACCCATGATGAAACAGAAACTATGAGTGGATGGAGAACTTCCTTCTGTGGTGCAAGCAGAACGCATTCAAGAAAACGCTACTACTCATTGAAATAATATCACAACTATCACAGGCAAACATTGCCTGCTTAGAAAAGATTATGCTCAAGAGGCTTTTGCATCTTTCTCATCTCCAAGCTCATGCGCTACAGGCCTTGCCCTTGGCTCTAACACAAAGACATCAAGAAAATGAATTGAATTCCCCAAAAATAAAGCTGAAGAAGAAAATATATTGCTCACTCCTGTTTCTAGGCCCATCCCAACTTGCAGCTCAATAGCTCAGCCCACCATCCACGCTCCTAATTTGAGCAGTTCCTTGCTTACTCAGGGCTCTTAAGGTACGCTTACCTTTGAGGTTCTGCATTGCCTATTGAGCTTGCCCACTCCATATTATCCTGACTCTTGTCTAACCTCCTTCCTGGCTGTTAAACTCTGGCTTTTCAGCTTCTTAACCCCGATGAACTAGTTAGCTCTTTACCCTGTTTCCTTCATGCCTCTCCTTGTGCGAAACCTGACCTTTTCACCACCACACTACCTCTGCTCTCCTACTGCACTACACACGTCCTTCTGCACTCTTCATCCATTTCCTCGGAGTTACCTTTTCCTTTGCATTTTGAACCAAAAAACCCAAACCACTAGCCTCTTTGTTTGCATTTCGGAGTCATAGAATCATAGAAACATCAAGGTTGGAAAGGACCTTAAGATCATCAAGTCCAACCTACAGTCCTACACCACCCTAACATTAAATCATCTCCTGAAGTGCAACATCCAGCTGGTTTTTAAACACGTCCAGGGATAGTGACTCCACCACCTCCCTCGAAAACCCATTCCAAAGCTTCACCACCCTTTTGGTGAAGAAGTTTTTCCTAACATCCAATCTAAACTTCCCCTGGCGCGACTTGAACCCGTTCCCTCTTGTACTATTGCTATTCACTAGGGAGAAGAGGCCAACACCCGTCTCACTACAGCTGCCTTTTCACCCCACAATGTTCCAAAAGCACCGAGAATGAATCTTGAGGGACCAATGACAAGCAGCCCCCTAAAAGCCACGAAAGTAGTTATAAAGTTTTTCTCCAGAGAGTGCCTTCTGTGCCGCCACCTCCCGCAAGGCCTTGGTACTTTGTGATGCTACCAAGCTGGTAAAGGGCTTAGAACTTAAGTCTTAGGATAGGCTGAGGGACCTGGGGCTGTTTAGCCTAGAGAAGAGGAGATTGAGGGCAGACCTCATTACTCGCTACAACTACCTGAAGGGAGACTGTAGAGAGGTGGGAGTTGCCTATTCTTCCTAGTGGAGAGTGATAGGGTGAGGGGAAATGGATTTAAATTGTGCCACGTGAGGTTCAGGTTAGATCTTAGGAAGAATTTCCACACTGAAAGGGTTGCCAGCCACTGGAACAGGCTGCCCAGGGGGGCGTCTGAGACACCGTCCCTTGAGGGGTTTAAGAGACGGGTGGATGTTGCGCTGGGGGGAAGCGTTTAGTAGGTTGATAGGGCTGGGATAAAGGCTGGGCTCCATGATCTTCTAGGTCTCTTCCAGCTGATACGATTCTACGATTCTAACCGTGGCCACAGACCGGTTCTCCAGAGGCTCCGCTGCGCAGATCCACCCTGCCCTCCAACTGGAGACCTGCCCCACGCCGTGCCAGGCCATGGCTCTGCTCCTGGTCTGGTTTTTCAAGTCGGTCCCGCACAGCTGCAATTAACCTTCAGTAAACAGTCCTCACGCTTTAAACAACACAAGATTGCTGCCAAGATGTGTTTGGAGACAAAGCCCGCTTGAGGATCTTGTTCTTCCCCATCCTGGTCGAGCAGCCCAGGGATTTGATTACCTCCAAAAATTACAGCAAAACCCTACTGATTTCCTCATGCTCTTGATGACGGCTGGGAAGATTACTCTATACCATGATTGCAGGTTTTCATTTTGGGGGGGGGAGAGTAGAGTCTTTTATTGAGATTGCCTCAATTAGTATAATTGTTGCTTTTAAATTCTGAACGTACACCAGAGTAATTGCCGTATTTTATAAAGCTAACTTAATTAAACAAGCAATATTCTAAACTGCAGCTGTCGTTAAGTTTGGACAACTGCTTTCACTCCAAAGGGTCATCTTTAAACTCGTGCGACTCTGCCAGACTCTTACCTATCGCACCACATATCTGGCATGTGTTCTCCCCTCAGCTGGATGTAAAATGGTTTTTGGACAACTTTAGCACACACGTATCCGTTTCACTGCTGAAAAATGAGAGGCAAGGAGGGAAGAGACATGTTTTTTTGCTGTTCTAAAAATATTCATGCCCCTTCTGGATCACTTCTCTTGCCTCTGAGAGAAATGGTAGGAACTCAGCACTTGGCAGGTTGTCTAGGAGCCTCTTGGCTGCCTGAAAACAGGTTTTCATAGTTAGTTTCTGAAATTTCAAAGTAAGTACTTGTTTGCATGCATGATAAAAATACTTATTTGCAAACCCTTTTCTGGCTTGGGGCACGTGTGCAACAGAAAGACCAAAAAAAGCATTTCCAGTAGACACTGAGAAGTGTTTGAGCTCGCATGAGAAAGCAGAGCTTGGATTTATTTTCAGTGCGCAGTGGTGGGGGAATGAGAGCTGTTAAACTGCTGCTGGAACAGGACAGGGATGCAGTAGAGTCTCATCTGATACCCCACAGTGTGTCCAGGATTATTTACTACAGAGGGCACCATGTTTTTATCTGTGCTGAGCAATGACTTGTAAACAACAGAATCAAGCTATACCCACACCTGGACCACAGCAAAGGGCTGCTAAGGAAGGAAGGGGAAGTGATATGGAAATGTCAAAGTTCAAAATCTCCTTTTACAAACAGGAGTTGTAAGAAATGGCCTAAACTGCCTAATCACAAACAATTTTTTAAATCAGGCCCTTGGGCTTAATGAACTGGTTCATAATATCTGAAGGCACAGGACAACAGACCCACAACAGTGAAGATAAAAATGAGTGTGCACAGATGTGTCCATCAGCAAGACCAGCTTAAATAAAAAATGAAGAATAAAACAGGAACTTAGCAGAAAAGTAAGTGTACAGCCTGGCAAATTTGTGAGTGCTATAATCCAGGTGTTGCTACTCTCTCACTGCAGAGGTACTACTAATTCTGAAAATATTCACCTCCTTCTGAGTGTCTGTAGGGCTGCTATACAGACGAAGCAGTTAAAATCCATTAAAAATTATTTTAAAAAGTAATATAATTATTAAAAGTAATTATAATTATTAGGCCACACTTCAAAATTCCTTTTAAATTGATCATAAAATGGGATATGTCCCACAAAATGAAGCTTCTGACATGGTAAATCTAGAGCACTTCTGTTCTTGTGGTAAGGAGACAAGTCCATCCTCTCAGGCAATGCCAATGGCTCATGCACATGTTCCAACCTAGCAGCACATATCACTCATGACTGAAAAGCTCTCTCCTTGATGTGAAGGTAATCATCACTGAAGGAAACCCCTACACTGATTGCTCTCCGCTCTGCTTGCTGACTAGACAGGTTCCAACTGAGAAGCTTCAGAAAAACTCTGAAGGGCAAGGGAGTGACCAAATGGCTTTGCAATGCAGAAAAGAATCAGTCAATGACAGCGGAAGGTGTACAAGTGGCTCTAGAAAAAACCCCCAAGAACAGAAGAGTGAAGTACGAAGGCAGGAAGGGGATGGAGAAACAGGGAAAGGCTGTGCCCATCAAGCCCAGGAGAAAACAAGATAAAGAAGCAAACTTGGTCACAGGTCTGGTCAGGAGACGGTGGGGATAAAAGAAAGCTGACTAGAGAGAAGCAAGTGCAGTTAAAGCAGGTGGTTATCCTGAAATGTCAGGTCAGACCTCGAAGAAAGCCCTCAGAGAGAAAACACTGGAATTAAGGCAGAAAGCTAACACATAGTTAGCATTTTCTGAAAAAGGAAGAGTCAAGGTGAGGCTGAATGTTACTAACAGTCAGAAGGGAAACACAGATGGAAAGCAGGTGAACATCAAGAACAATTCTGATTGTGAGAGCAACCAAAAATACCAAATCAAGGCAAAAAACAGGTGCCGGGGATCATACAGTGAAGAATCTACACATTAGAGAATACTTGTAATAAAAATTTAAGAGATAAGGCAATTTAACTCCTGCTTCTAAACAGAGTATCTAAACAGCAGCGGGGTACTTGGGTTGTTCCATCTGATTTTTTCTTTTTAGTCTCAAATAATAAACCCAAAATTCAACTAATTGGGTCTTCATAGACAGACACAGGTTTGAAGTTCTTCTTTGCTCTCTTCAGGGATAAACAAGGGTATGATGGGGAATCTTAGCCAATGGCGATGCTGCCACCCCGTGGATGTCTTTTCTGATTGCTCAGAAAATATTTCTAGCTAGATGCTGACCTAACTCAAATATGCTATGTGATTCAGTCCTGTCAGATACTCAAAGAATTGGTAAACACACATTACCATTACTTTATCACCACTGCTATTAGTTATGAATAACAATTATCACTAATCACTATTAGTAATCATGAATCTTTGTAATTTATTATATATGCTTTTCTCTTAAAATACGTTCAATAAAGTTAATTTAAATTCTTGTGATAGTATAGTGCTTAGTTACATCCTCCTACTCTCATTCTTTTTGCAGTATCTTCACTATAAGTTGCCAATTATTTATCAGAGTATTAAAAAAGTTATTAAACCACAGAAACACAAACTTGTTGCTCCACAGCTTTTGTTACTATGATTGGAGTGATAACAAATAACACGGTTACTTCGTATCTTGCTCTTATCTTTGGCTGTTTCAAAGTCCAACACTTGACAAGGACTTGCAGTTTATATGGCATAGGACCGAGAATTACAGAAGCAGCTTCACTGCAAGATCAGGCAAAACCATTTTCCAACGTTTCATGAAATTCAGTCACCGCAATGTAATGATCATTAGAAAAGTACTCCTGACAGATGCACACTGACGAGCATAAACAGTCATCTAGAAATGGATTAAATTTAGGCTACATATGGCAAAACATTGCCAACAGCTGGAGCTATAAAAAACTCAAGCCAGAATGCAGTATAAAGTTTGCACATCCAGGTAGCAGTCAACAGTTCGAGCTCTAAGTTTGGTACATATGCTATCATCCACACCAGAAATCACCCCCCAAAATTGCTCATAATCCAGCAGTCGAATCAGCCAGACAAATCCAAACTCTTACCTTTCTCCCAGGCCCACCACCTCATCACCCCCTTCGCTGGTGTTTTTATTACCTCACACTTGCCACGGAGACCTGTCTCCTGGAGCCGGGACCAGATGCTCTGGATCCTCCCCGCGTGCTCTGGGTGGCTGTTTGTGTTTCCACAGGTACACTGGTGTTTCAGCATCAAGGTGTCATACACAAGGCCTGCAGCAGAGGTTACAAAATTGCTCTCAGTTAAAAAAAAAAAAATAAAATTGCCAGATATATGGAAAAAACACTTTGGTTTTTTTCATTATAGCTCTTCATATTCAGCTGAAACACTTCTAGACAAAGATGGTGTGTTTTACCAGGAGCCATAGAGCTCTAAGAAATTAAAATCCAGGATGCTGCTTCAAGATAGCAGCAACCCTGCAACGATCCCTTCTTCTGGAAATCCTCAATGGATACGGAGAAGAAATTAGTCACCAACATCCCTGCAGGCTGAAGCTGTGAGACAGACAGAAGGAGGTGACAACTGAAAATATCAGTACCAGTACAGAGGTGCCAGCATAGGAAAGTGATCTAGGAACTTTTTTGCTGGACTTTGCTAATTGCTGCTAAAATGACTCTAGGGCTTGGGATTAAAAACCAGAAGGAATAAGCCGTTAGCATGCACTATCTTCCATAAAATAATTTGTGCTGAAATCTTTGTATCAACATTATTTGACAACATGCTAATTAAGGCTATTAGCACACACTTGGGCATAATTACTCTGCACAATATGTAGGTATTTAGCAGTGTTGTTTCACTGGAACGTGGGAGTCAGGCAGCTAAATCCCCTTGCATTACCAAGTATTTATGGCATGACAACAGCGTAGGAGACTTTGATTCCTGCTCCAGAGTTGCCCGGGTATGTTTTTGGAAGGGGAGTTATGATTTCATAGCCAATGTTCCACAGGAGAAAAACAGCAGGTCCTCCATAGCTATGCAGTCCTGGGGACAAAAGATTTTTTTTTTCCCCTCAAGTGAGAGAGACACAGTTAAATCTTTATATCCACCTTTCCTGTCAGCCAGAAACTCCAGAAAACAGAACAAAAGGAATTGGATTTCTTTTCCCCCCAAGAATAAGGTTTCTTGCAAGAAATATCTGTCTTAGAGCACAGTATAAAGTTGCAAATCAAAAGTCTTGACAAGAATCCAAAACCTTTGAATTAGCAGCACAGGCAGGAGCTATTCCCAGATCCTGAAGTTAAAGGGTCTGCGCTCCGATAACGCTCCTCCAACATCCTAGATGAGCACACGGGGTGAACACAGCTCAAGCAGCTTTCATACAGCCGGTTCAAGGACTGATAAACAGCACAATTTGCAACTGCAGGGAGTTCAAAGGGGCTGGTAAGAAACCAGACTCTGAGAACCTACATGGACACATAGCCTGGAGCTGAGCTGTGCTGCTGCAGGCACCCAAGCTTGGCTCAGGCTGCTATCACACCTTTTGACTCCCTGTAGGCATGTTCTGCCACTGAAAAACTTGGCCTTCCCCTCTGAGGCAAACCCTGGCAGGGACACTTTCAGGTATTCAGCCCTAGGGGAGGATTCTGGCAGTTCCTGGCTTTGCTGTAGGTGAGTGCAAAGAAAAAAAAAAAACACAACAAAACCCAAACCACAGTCAGTTCTAGGAAGAGAACATAGCACTGGTTAATTGATTGCCTTTGGGTTAGCCAAAGTTCAGTTAAATAAGATTGTGCTGCAAAGCTCTACAGAGGTCTCCCACGTTTGATTCACAGCATCTGGCTTCGTCAGGAGCTGCTGGGCAAAGGCAAGCACTGTGAATGCCACCCGAGAAGAAGCTGCAGCCCAGTGGTTAAGACTGGTTGTCCACAAGAACTCCCCAGTCTGTATGTGTTCAACCTAGAGCCAGGTCTGTAGTAACCTCACCTCGGGTTAATTTATTTTGTAAGGAAACTCATCTTCAGGGGACATCGTGCATTTTGACAAACTATTTGTTACCCGAAAGAACCCTGTGCAGATGTCCTCCTAGATCATACGGGACTGTATTAGGTTTGGCTAAGTCATTCACATTAAAGAATAAAGAAATTCGTTCTGCCTTCTCTGATTTCCAGACGAATCTACAGGGACTGCCTGTATCTACAGGACTCCCTGCTCCGTCCCTGGAGGTGTTCAAGGCCAGGCTGGATGGGGCGTTGAGTGGCCTGATCTAGAAGCTGCACCTCATCTGCAAAGGACACTCCAACCTGCAGATAAATCTGAGGCTACACCTTATGCCACACCTTCATAAATTTGTGGAAAAAAAAAGTCCAGCATTTTCAGGCAGTGTTTTTTAAGCATCCTCTTCTTTCTGGCCTCCTAGCTCCCAGACGATGCTTAACGCTGTTGCTCTAAAAAATCCTTTTTGCTACTTGGGAGCTGGGCACATGACAGTCAATTATACTGACCATGCTGCAAAACTGGAACGGATCTAAGACCATTTAAGTAGCTGATACGTGAATCTGTGTTGCAAGTTTCTTTTTAAAGGGTGTTTTCCCCAAGACTTTAAGCTTTAAACAGCAACTCCTGAAAAACTCTCATGTTGCAACTCTAGGTACATAGGTAAAGCAATACCTAGCCAGATTCAAAGTCTCTGTCTTCTTCTCTATTTTGTACCTGGGTAACTCTGGAGCCTGGCAGAGCAGATCAAACCAAAGACAAATACAAACAATAAAGCAGCTTTTTGCATTGACCTTACATTCTTCGGTTCTTTCCTTGTCTTCCTACAGTGCAGCAGATCTGCCAGGTATCTCCCTGCATTTTTTTTTGGAGAAAGTTTGGTGTCAGCTCAGAAACAGGCAGTGGTGTCTCTCCGCTCCTCCTCCTTGGTGCCACCTGAGAGCGCTGCACCGATGAGAGCAAACACAGGTAGCTGTGGGCGAGATCCCACAGCCACAGACACCAGCACCTCCTCATCTGCATTCGCAAGCTCTGGAAAGCTACAAGTGTTTAAAACATGTACACACATCTAAAACGGGTTTTGGTAACTGAGTCTCTTTAACCTCTTTGTCTGCCTATGCTGAAGAAAAGGTTTTCAGAAAAGGGGGTGGTACGACACCTGCTTGCCTCTATTTATTAATGGCGGCTATGGTGGGATTTAAAGAATTTAGTTGATCTATAAAGTTTCTCCTTTCCTAACGATTCAATGCTAACGGTATTGTCTCAATGAAATTCTGTATTGTAATCACACGTCACCAAACATTTCTCTTGTTAAAAATTAAACCACTGGAAGGAATGGAATTGTTCCAAGTTCCTTCCTGTGGCTGGGGACACTCAGGATGAAGACACACGCACAAAGGAAAGCTTGGCAATTTAAGCTTAAAATACGAAACTACACTGGCCATTACAAGTTAAATTAAGTGGTGCTTGAAGCAATACATGAGAACAATCATTTTCAAAGGTCATCACTAAAGCATAACCAACTCGCTTTTCTTGGCAGAACAAACATATGATTTGAGGTTCAGATAATTATATTGCTCTGCCCAGGAGAGAATAAATGCCTTCATCAGAAATGAAAAACATCAGAATAATTTGTGGAGCCATTTTTACGGGAGATCAGAGACTGGATAATTGGAGCTATGCAAATTAATGGCCTAACCTGAGAAGTCTTATTCAAGTGCGCAGAACAGCGCATGCAGAAGTATTCATTAAAGTCAAGGGAGCTACTTGTGCTAGCAAGGGCAAGTTCAAGGAGTAGTTTGCTTTTATATGCTAGTAGGAAGGAAAATTTAATGTCATGCTTCAGGACATAAAACTGATTGCTTGAAGAAGTCAGGAAGAGCGCTGTTTTCACTTTCATGTGGAGAAACGCACATCATGTTTAAGAGGTGTATTGTGTTCTTCTCTCCCTATACCTTTGAAGTCTTAGGTACTGGTCACTGAGAGAGGAAAATAAATTATACATAGAACTCAGAACTTCCAACTGTCTGGTCCTAACTCTGTCCGGAGAAAGTATTAGCTTTTTCTACATAATATCCCAAACATAAAAGTGATGAACAATTCCTTTGTCTGTTGGACAATAACTGATCTCGTTTTCAGCCACATTTGTGTCTAAAGTGACCACGGTTGGCTTCATTAAGGCCAGTGTCTGAGGTTTGTTTCTTTCAGTCCTCTCACAAAACAATCACAACAATTCAAATCTTAATTCCTCTGAAATCCAAAGCACATAATCGTGTTAGGATCAGTCTCCAGACCAGCCACTTATCAAACAGATGGATTTTCCTAGTGAAAAAGAAGCCTGATACACTTCAGCACTGCTTCCTTTGAAAAATACCCAAGACTTTAATTTCCTGCCTTTCAAAGAATAGTTCAATCCTAGTGATTAAGCTTTAGTATCCACCTCCAAAAGCACAATTTCCGACACACCGTGGACAACTTCAAGAAAACATTAGCAATCTAACTCGTGCACATATGCTCAGCAGCTGAAATGACTGCCTTTCCTCTCTGTGCTTGCGTGCCCATAGCAGCAGGTTCCTTTTTCCTGCCACTCTTAAGCGGATAGTGACAGTTAATTAAACTAGTCCTTCACCTTTTATACGAGGTGAAGGACTAGTTATAGGACTAGCATAAAGGTCTCACCTTTTACGCTTTGCACCTTTATTAGCGCCAGTGAATGCTCAACACTTCCTTCCTTGAGAGCATTTTATCGTGTTTTCCTTCCTCCATTGCCCCAGCATTAAGGTGGAGAACTGCACAAGCTAGAAGGCAAGGCCTTGCAATCTCAAAATGGATAAATGTTGTGAAAAGGCTATTTTACAGGCAAACTACACTAATCGTCCTTAGTATCATTGCACTGGATCATGCAAGTCCTTTATAAAAGCATCGTGATACTCCACCTTTTATTTTAAGCCACTTTTTTGTTTTTTAAACACAGCCTTCAAGGAAAATAAATCCTAACATTGTAATGGTGCCTTTTCAAATCAGCACAGTTCTCAAAAATCTGCATTCTTACTGTTACCTGTAATTTTAAAAGGAATTCAGAGGCACATATCCAAGTCAAACTTATATCCTCTGGTAGGAAATGTTATCGTATGTTCAAAGTCTTGTGTATGATTGACAGGGCAACTTAAATACCAGAGGAGGAGAAGGGAGGAAAGAGAAGGAACGAATAATCTCTTAAAGTAGGGCCAGGCTTCCTTCTTTTTAAAGTGCCAGGGTTTGGGTCTAAGTGTATTAGATGCTCAAGTTTCATCTGGTCAAACCATGAGCCAGGGGACTACCCTTCTTTGTATCCTTGGCAGAAACCAGAATCCAGAATAATCTTGCTATAGCTGGTTGCATTAGAAATGCAGTTTTGCTGAAGCTCAAGGTTTCAATATTAACAACAAATAGAGATTTAAAGGGCTGATCTGCAAAAATGAGATATTGCTCGCGCTTTTGCGGAGCTCATCGCACATGCTTCCCACCCTGCAGCTAGCAGCTGAAGGACAAAGTCATATTTAACATATCACTATTACTATATCTTCAGTGTCTGAAAATAAACCTGATTCACAGTGCTGATTTTAATGATGCAAAAAGTGTGGGTTGAAAAAGAATAAATGGATAAGTGAAAGAGTAACAAAATCATGAGTTGCTCTTACATGGGCGTTCTGGATTTTTTTTCCCCCCTTCCATTTCCCAGGGCACACATCACACTGCAAAATGTTCATTCACAAAATAGAGCTTGACATTTGGGGAAGAAGGCGGACTTTAAAATAAGTCCGCCTAATCACCCAACACAGGACTTGAAAAGTTGCACATAAATTAACTTTCATCTGTTACTAAAGCTACTGAATAGACAGAAAGGATTTTGGTGGAAAAAAGCTGGCTGCCAGGATTCAGGAAGAACAATTATTTTTTGCCTTTAATCTCTGTGAGAAAATTAACACCTCTTTGCCCTTTCAGTTTTTACTAGACAAATGCAGAATTGCACTCCTAATTTTCCTTTGAGATGGCAGAGTTAACAGGTAAGAAAACACTCTTCACTTTGTTTGTCTGTTCAAGACAACTTGAAATCAACTCACGTCATTCTTCTTAAGATACAGGAACAGACTCTTGGGCAGAGATTGTGTTTTGGAAGGAGGGGTAGGCTGGCACAGAGTGGTTAACTTATGGCATAGGACTGGAGAAGGTGCAGAAAATACAGCCAACAGATACTGCATTTGGCACACTGCCCTTTCTCAATCACATCGCCTCCCTCCACCTTGCATCTAAATCAGCTTTGTCACTGCGTATGACTCGCCCTTATTTTCTGGACATACATAATTAAAGTACTGTGCTGTGCTTCTATTGATTTTTGCAACTTATTTGCTGTCTGCACTGTAGGGTGTCTGTCCCTCTGGGCAAGCGACAAGCAGAACAACAGGGCACAAGATGACTGAGTCTTATCCTTGATGAAAACAGGATGTTCTGGAGTCTCCAAATGCAGCTAAGATGCAACCCCCAAACAGACGGCTTTGCAGGGACAGGGCACAGAAAAGCACAGCATCAGGCAGAACGGTAGTCATTCCATAGCTTCAGCCTCCAGAGCCCCAAAACCTTACCTGTTGTGAACCTTGGCTTAGTGGGTGGCTCTTGTACAGACATTGGGAAGGTGGCTGAGGCGGGCGAGGACTGTGCACGGGACAGAGGCCGATGCCCTCCGAAAGAGACGGGCATGCCAGCTGCTTCCAGCGACGCCTGGTAGTTTCTCAGCTGGTGAATACGTTGCTGCTCCAGCAGAAGGGCTTGCTGCAGGGAAGACAAGGCAGTATTGCTGAAAGTCTGTGTGGTGCCTTCGTAAAAGAGCTTTTAAGAGATTTTCAAGTCTGCAGGCTTGGACTCCTTTCCCTGATAAATGAGCGTGCACACATGGGAAGCAAATGAAGATGTGCACGTTTGTCGAGCAAAGCCAGGCAACCGGAGCATGTTTAAGCCACAGCCCTGAAGCTTCTGCATGCTGGCAAAGTCACTAGCAGAAGCAGGTCCATCCTCCCCTTGGGCCTGGCCAAACTGAGCCACAGCATCAGCTGGACAGGCTCTTGGTCAGGTCAGAAGGGCTGACTGTTCTAGGTTGCCACAACTGCAGTCACAGCCTAACAACCTTCCCACTTGCTCTATTTATTCCCTCACCACTGAAGCAAAACAATGGCAAAGGACCTAATATTCTAAATACTCCTCAGGTGTGGCCACATATCCAGGACTAGGATGGCGGGGGGGGAGCTGCACTTTGAAAGGAACTGTGGTCCATCATTAGCAGCATGTTACACTTAGTTGATTTATGTACAAATGCAATAAGGCTCAGATGTGACTGTATAAATCAAGTAACATTTTGTACGAATATGGCTGGCAAAAGCATTGATCTCTCAAGGCAGTGATGTTATGAGGATGACACCGCTCAGTAAGGAAACAAAAAGCCAAAAATGTAGTCTCTGAGCAACAGCCAGCGACACTCATGGGGAACAGAAGTCAGCTCTGCAGTTCTAGGAAGACAGCAGCAAGCTGTGAGATGTAAATGACTACAAGGAGCAACCAATTTGCACCTGATTCACAGACATGGCACTGCAAACCTGGCACAAGTCCGCTTTCCCTAGCCAAGGGCTGTGGATTTACTCAAGAGCTACATCCTGGCATGGCTGCAGCCATCCCCTCTTAACTGCAGAGCCTGTGCCAGGGGTTATGCATGGCTGTAGAACAGTCAGACGCTGAGTTCTAAGGGCTGTAGAGCAGAGCACTGATGCCTTCAGAGAGTCATAACCTTTCCACCTCCACTACTGCTACCACAACAGGCAACTTTATGGGAGATTTCCACGTAATTGGGAAGATTATGCTATGCTACATTGTTATTGGATTTATTTTTTGCAATTCACAAGCCTCTGGTGTTTACTCTCAAAAGCTGTGATCTCTGGGATCTCCATTTCTCAAGACGAAATCCCCTCCAACAAACCTCATCCTTTGTTCCCTTATCCAGCCCTTTTCTGGGGCAGCCAATTTGGTTCAGTGTCTGCAAATACACAGACTGTGTTTTGTGTAGGTGATCCAGATTCTCCTCCCTGGGACTTCCGAGTTGACACAGTGACTCCAGGGACAGATCATACTGATTTTAACTGCAGGTTTCTTTACACAGAAAATCCTCAAGAGCTGGTTCTCCCTTGTTTCTCCCCTTTAGAGTAGTGCAAGTTGACTAACAAGAATGAAATGATCTTCTACAAAGAAGCAAGTCCTAAACTTGGTGTTTCAAGAGCTCACCTGACGGAAAAGCAGCTCCTGCTCAGCCTGCCTCTGCCCAGACTCCAGCTCCTGCTGTGGCTCTGCTTCCTCCTCATCACTCTCAATGGGTTCTTGCTTCACTTGCACCATGTTGGCCAACCCTGGGGCCTCCTTTTGGCTTGTGACTCTGTCGCTATATGGCTCCTCCAAAAGGGCCTGATGTTCCCGTAACTCTTCTTCTGTCTCCTCAGGGTGGCTTTCATGCTGGCGAGTGGGTTCGTTGGGTTTTGATATAATCTGAAAACAACATTAACAGATAAAGAAAACGTAACTCATCACAGGTGAGGTTCGCTCTGTTCTCTTCAAGTAACCAGCTTCATGAAAAAAGCAATTGTGAATTATAGCTTTTATCTTGTAAACTAGGTCTAAAACAACCACTCAAAGGAAATGTCAGGGCAACTTTGGCATTAAGCACTATGTAATCCTGTGTCTCAAGTAATGATGGCCCCTTCACTTTGCACTTGATTTTCACTCTGAAGAAACAAGAGCCTCTTGTGCCTGCACACATATGGATGATACTCCAGGCACAAACACACACAGGAGAAGCCTAACAACCACAAATTTGGCAATTAAATCCAGAGAAAAAGTAACAAACCCTCAAGGAGGGCTTCTGCTCCCTTGTTTGCCCAGCTTCTTCCTGCATCACCCTCTGAATTTTATCTGTACAGAGGCCATCTTAGAAAGATTCTTCTGAAACTTGTATTCTTATGAAGTTCGTTAGGAGGAAACTGGGGACACTAAACTTACAGCATCTGCACAGAGGCAAACTGCAGGAAGAGTATTAGTCTAATCAGATCCTCTAACTAAAGGTACCGAACTTCTCTGAAAGCGGCTGCTAAAATAAAGGGAACAATATAATTTTCATTATAAATCACACAGCCTCAGACTTCTTGAAAATTCATTGGCGAGGTAAAATTCACAGTTCGCTGTCTCAGACTACTTATGATTTTTATTTGGAAAAAAAAATATAACCTAACCAAAAACGTGAGCTGCTTTTAAATCCAGCAGAGGTAAATAAATCAATCTCCTTTCTTTAAAAGAGCTCAGGCTCTACCCGTTTCATGGGCTTATAAAGAAACTGCTGAACTTTGAAAGTTGTCAGGGCTGAGCTGTAATAAGGATTAGGTCATTGGTATGAAAAGCAATATTGATTTTAAATCTAATAAAGCTAAATCAAAACACGGTTATTGAACACATGCAAAAGGAGTGACTACTTGTAAGTGACTTGCTCTTTGAAGAACAGTGGCTCAAACCTGCAACTGATCCTTTTCCCCTAACTGCAGAAGGGAGGCTCTGCCATATAACTTAAGCAAACTCACACAGAGCAATTTAGGCAGACAAAGGCAATATAAAGGATTAACTGCCTGCAAGTATCACAGCAAGGACAGCAGCAGGCTGCTCACAGCTACAGCAGAGGATCTCAAATAACCGGGGCTCAAAGCTTTTAAAAATGAAGAGGTTTGAGGCCCAGAATGCAGGGCCATGGCTTTCCAGAACTTTGTGGATTACTGTGCTTCATAGCTCAACTGCTGAGAGGAACAGGACATGCAGAAGGGCATTATGTCGCCTAGAAGCTTAAGGCAAGACCCTTTGGAGTTCACGCAGGCCCTCAGTACTGACGGGAGACCCAGCTCGTCCCTCTTAATGCCAAGAGCCAATATTTTTGTACTAAGCAGCAATCGGCTGCTGTTGGTGAGAGGGTTTCAGTTTCTACAACTGTGGAACAGTCTTTGAGAGTCATCAGTTCCTTGGAAGAGATTGGATCTGCCTGACTAAACAGGGGAAAAGCACCTTTGCCACAGGCTGCCCGAGCTGGTAGTCAGAGCTTTAAACTAGAAACAGAGGAGGGAGTTGTTCCTCAACAAGCAGCTAAGGGAGCTGGGGACAGGGTAGGCAGGCCCAGGGCCTGGGGTGGCGTGAGCAGAAAGGACACGGCAATCGACAAAAAAGAGCTGGGATGGAGGGATACAGGCTTTTTAGGAAGGACAGGCTGGGAAGGTGAGGAGGGAAAGTTGACCTTTACAAGGGCAGAGCAGGAACGCATGGAGCTCTGTGCCTTGGTGTGGTTCGGAGTCAGTCAAGAACCTAAATGTCAAGACAAGTGGACAGATCAAGATAAGTGCTCTGGTAGGGGGTAGACCGCTGTAGACCTCCTGATCAGGTAGAAGCAGATGAGGTCTTCTTCAAACACTTGGAAGAAGTCTCATTCTCACAGGTCCTGGTCTTCATGAGGGACTTTAACCACCCTGCTATCTGCTGGGAGGAGAAGACAGCGGGGCTCAGGCAATCTAGGAGACCTGAGCACACTGGTGATGAATTCCTGACACAGGTCATCAAGATGCCAACATGGAAGGTGCTCTCCTGGACCTGACACTTTCAAACAAGGCAGGACTACTGGAAGTCACAGAGGCAGCACTGGCTGCAGTGACCATGAGATGGTGGAGCTGAAGATCCAAAGACAAGGTAGCAGGGCAATAAGTAGGACCACAGCCCTGGATTTCAGGACAGCAGACTTGAGCCTCTTCAGTGATCTGCTTGGAAGAGTCCTATGGGATACATTCCTGGATATTAGAGGGGTCCAGGAGAGCTGCATGATTCTCAAGGGTTCTACAAGCTCAAGAAAGATCCACGCCAACAAGTAAGAAATCAAGTGCAGGCTGCAGAAGGCCTGCCTGGATGAGCAAGATGCTCCTAACTGAACTCAAGATACAAATAGGCAGTGTACAAGAGCTGGAAGCAGGACAGGTGACCCAAGAGGAACAGAGAGTTGCTACCTGATCTTTTATGTTTGGTGTTATGAAATCTGTAGTCAACCTGGAGTTGAATCTGGCAAAGGATGTGAAGGGCATCAAGAAAGAAAAGTAGACAACTAAGGAAATCACGGGCCCACAGCTGAATGGTGGAAATGGCACAGAAAAGGTCCCTGAGACCAGAGCAAGGAAGACTTAGCCTTGGTGTAGGGCTCCCAGGTTTAGGGAGCACTTCAGAAAACCTGGACATACATAAGTCCATGAGGCCAATGAGTCGCATTCACAGGTGACAGGGCAAGAGGTAAAGGGCACAAATTAAAACATATGAAATTCTTTCCGAACACAAGAAAATATTATTTTTTACTGTGACGGTGATCAAACAGTTGAACAGGTTACCACAGAAGTTGTGGAGACTCCATCCTCAGAGGTATTTGAAACCCAATTGCATATAGTCTTGGGTGACCTGCTCTCACTGACCCTGCTCAAGCAGGGACATTGGACTAAACGACCTCATGAGGTTCCTGTCAACCTAGAAGATTCAGCAATCAGAACTTCTCAAGGATTTTTGTGAGGTACCTCCCCTGCCAAGTTTCATTGCTTGTAATACACACTAGATAACTAAACCCTGTTAAGCTAAAGGTAGTTCTGCCATCAATTTTCTTTAAGCTCTCTTATGCTTGATGAATATAATCTGCTTTAAAGATAATTAAATCATCATAAATCATCTTCTTCCACTCTTTTTTTCTGCTTGGATCGAAGGTCTCAAGCTTTGAACTTAATACCTTTTGAACTTATGAACTACACAAGGTAATTGCTGGGAAAAGATCTTAAAATGTCATTGTCAAATCTAACGGAAATGAGAACCAGTGTAATTCCCTAGAAGTTTAAATTATTTCAACTCCATAAAAAAATGTAAGAATTAAAAGAAATACACAATGAAGGTTGAAAGATCAAGTGATCAATGACAAGGACTTTTCAAACATACAGTTTGCTCTCCTAATACAAAGTGAATCTCTTGGTATATAATTTCTTCTAGCTGTTGCAATCTTATTCTTCTAGAGGACAATTTTGCAAAGAAAGCACTTTGTTATGAACATATTCCATATAATACATGAGTATGTGCATTCTGGGCCCATTAAAACTCCCTAAAAATCTTTCATTTTTACAATTTTATGAGCACGTGCTCATATAATTTAAGAAAATTTAAGGTCATAAAAGTGCAAGGGAATGAATATAAAGTTAAGATAGAACTGAAAATGCATTACAGATACATCTGAAGTAGTAAACAATTACACAATGCACCATAAATAACGTCTTCCCTTAATTAGCTCTCTAGTTTCCTTTGCAACGAGGTTACTCTATTTTCAGTTGCCTCTAGCTATCACATACTGTCACCATAAAACATTGTTAAGGGTACTGCCTCTCTAGCCTTGGACAAGTAACTACTTCACTACGGAAGAAACTATATATCTCTAATCATAAGCATTTTAAAAAAACTTGATGCAACTGGCAAGATTTCTTATCTATATGTTCGAAATACAAAGAACAGAAAGATGAAAAAAATCACAGCAACATCAGGACACAATACAAGAAAAAAAAATTCATTTTCCTGTGGAATCATAGCATCACAGAGTGATCTGAGTTGGAAATTACCTTAAAGATCATCTAGTTCCAGCTCCCTGCCACGGGCAGGGACACCTCCCACTAGCCCAGGTTGCTCAAAGCCTCATCCAACCTGGCCTTGAACATTTCCAAGTAGGGGGCTGCCACAGCTTCTCTGGGCAACCTGTGCCAGTGTCCCACTAACCTCACAGTAAAGAATTTCTTCTTAGTATCTAATCTAAATCTATGTGCTGTCAATTTGAAACCATTACCCCTCATCCTATCACTACATTCCCTGATGAAAAGCCCCTCTCTATCTTTCCTGCAGCCCCCTTTAAGTACTGGAGGGCCCTATGGTCTCCCCGGAGCCTTTTCTTCTCCAGGCCGAAGAACCCCAACTCCCTCAGCCTGTCCTCATAGGGGAGGTGGCCCTAGAACTGCAGGTGGGGTCTCACCAGAGCAGAGCAGAGGGGAAGAATCACCTCCCTCAACCTGCTGGCTGCACTTCTTTTGATGCAGCCCAGGATGCAATTGGCTGTGTAAGAGGAAAAGAAGCTGCATTTCTTTGCAGGTTAAATTTCAGGACAGCTGGTGTCTGATTTGTCACCTACATGCACGTATCCACCTCTTCATGACATCTTCTTCTCTATTATTAAGTACTTAGGACACTAAACAGGCTAGAAATGTTTACTCAACACAGGCTAATATGGAGTCCTCAGCAGAAAAATGCTCAGGAAGGTCCGAGAAAGATATAACTAATGCACTTTTTTCTTTAGGCAACACATGTCACAAGGACCTGTCTGGTTTTAAAAGGTGGCTGAGGAGGTGCTTGGGAAGCAGAAGCACAGCTAAAGAACTTCCACAGGACCGCACAGCAAAGCTGCCTATTGGGATAGATCAACTCAGCTGAAGCTGTGCACCTCTGGATCCTTCTCCTACGACAAGCAGCTACAGAAGAAACTTCTCATCCTGCACAGTTAAAACGACAACGCTCCTTCAACACTGAACATGACAGATCATCTCAGTTATCACAGACTAACAGAGATGGAAGTTAGGCATGACTGTAAGCAAAATTTGAGATAGATCTGTTCTCAAGGCCTTTTCCAGTTTGAGGTCAACACAGGAATGTGGCACTTCTCCAGTGCTGCTCATCATGGTAATGGTTACTGCAAGTAGAGAACAATTTGAATCACCAAGGGGACTGCTATAGGATATGAGATTAATAACAGTCTTGGGGAAAATGGCATCTCTGCTGGAGGGAATACTGCAGTCAGGCTCTTCAGAGACTTCAGTGTTGCTGGACGGACTGGGGTGCATCAAAGGATACTGGTTGGAGGCTGAAAACAACCTTCAAAGGTTAGGCATCTTCAAAGTTTGGGATAAATCATCACATTTGCATACAAACCATCCAGGCTAGTAGAAGCTCAAAGAGATCATGCTTGACAACACACCAAAACCCTACGTACAGCTGGTCAAACTTTGTGCAGATAGGGATATGCTGGAAGGTGGTTGAGACAGCATAACTTCTGATAATTATCCAGTTTATATTCTGAGAAGTGCAGAGCCCACCCAGCAGTGTGGAGCGACTTCCCTGTTTCGGGAACAGGGTGGAACAGCAGAAGGTACCAACCAGGATAGAGCCAGCCTCAGCCTCTTCTGCACAGAGACCTGCTCCGCTCCGAAGTGCACAGCGTGTCCCTCTGACTGTAAGAAGAGAGAAGCCAGGAAGCAAGGGAGGACAACAGACTGATTTGGCCCTGACTGTGCATTGCTTTGCACAAGCCAGCAGAAACCTGCCATCCCCTCCCTCTGGAGATGAAGGACAAACTCGGGGAAGAAACAGAATAACTCTGGATAGCTGGAGACACAGCTTTGATGAAAATGAGGCAAAAAAACAGAAGAAAAAAAGGATGATAAAGGCTCAGCTAAAAAACATTCTGAGGCAGACAGCTAGAGAAGTGTTGGTCTTGTGTCAAGGATGTGGCTGGGAACGGAGAGGCGGGAGGTGTGGAACGGGTACGCTGGCTGGGATGCTCAAGAGAAAGAAGAGCACTAGCAGAAAGGCATAAGGCAAGAGTGCATCCACAGGGGAGCCTGCACATATTGCTGGGAGCTTGAATTAATTACTTGGAAATGATAACACAAGCCTTGCTCTTTTGGCTATTGATACGACTCTTCCCATGTGAGGTACCCCTTGGATTCCACTTTCTATAGACCAAGAAGAAATCAGGGATGACGGGGAGAAGCAGAGTTGGGCACAGGCCATGCAGGGAGCTGGCAGAGCCTCCTGCAGCAACTGAAGCCCAGAAAAATCTCTTTTCCCTAAAGTGATGAGACTGCAAGAAAAAAGTAAGAGTCTGAGGCAGCCTACTGGCTGGAAGACCCATGAGACTGCTGGCCCGTGTGCCTGCATGAGAGGGAACGACCCAACCCTAATAAATCAAAGAACAGGGACTGCCTGGAGGTGGAAAAGGAGGGAGAGTGAGAAGAAAACACCCTGGCACCAGCAGAAGCTGTTTTCTCTCCCTTCTCCCAAATAACTGAAGTTATGGGCTTGATTGCATCAGGTACACATCTCGGTATCGCCAGGCCCGCAGCAGCAGACGTCCCGCAGAACGACGGCTCCTGGCAAAACCAGTTAACAGCATTTACACAGTAAAAAGCGTGACAATGCGTAACCACCATAATGGAAAGTGTGTCGCATTCTGCTGAACGGCATTTCTCATTCAACGGACTGACTTTTGAATGCTGAAGGATTTCCAGAGGTCTTTTTCAATACTTGTTATATCCAAAGTTATGTCTGGGTACTTCAGACACACTCTTCCCTTAAAATCTTCGAAGAGTAAAAGCCCTACCTGAATGCCATGTAATACAACCTAATACACCATATTTTTCTAATATTACAAATTAAACATTACATATGAAAAGCTACTCCAGGAGTCACTTGAGCCTAAACAGTTAATATACTCAAAAAAAAAAAAAAGGAAAACACCAAATAAATTAGGAAATAGCAAGGTTCAATTTTAGGTGTTAATAAAACTGTATCCATCCAAAGCTGCTGCACCAGACAAACTGAAGCACTGTAGTCTGGTGTATATCTCTCTCCATATACATATGCCACAGCAGGAGAAACATCTCACTTTCCAGAGTGTGCTAAAAATGGAGTATACTCAGAAGAACCGTAATTTGACCAAAGAAGCTCAGTGTTAATGTGTTTAATGGTACAATTCAGAGCTAAAAGGGAGATTATCTGTTCTAGTATAATTTCTGAATTCTACATCCAGGGCACTAATGTCAAAACACTCACTGTCACTATGCAAAGGTAAAAAGTTTAGTTTTTTGGCATAGAATTTACCGAAATCTCACTTGCCTGTTTCTCTTTAGAAAGGGTATTGCTGCTTCAAGACCTATGACGCTGAAAAGCTAACACTTTTAACTCAAAATACCTGGAATCTGCCCAGAGAACAGCACCCTACTTGACCTGTCTCCTGTCACAACAGAAATAGCCCCCAAATGCCAGCCTCCAAATGCCACAGAGAACCATGACCATACCACGGCTCCTCTCTCTCATATATCTTAAGAGACTGAAGTCTGCAAAGAAAACTGTAGTTGCTGAAGATGAAACTATGTTGAGATTGCTGCATGTATTTACCATATGGCAAAACCAAACCCCCTCACCCAGCAAAGCTCCTCTGACCATGGGGAATGTTAAACACGCAAAAAAAGTGGGAAACACACGAGCACGTTGCCTGCGTAATTTCAGGTCGACGCTCCCATGCACCTGCAGTAATGTACAGCTTTTATTTTCAGGACTGTTTAGTATTTACTGTTTTAGGGCACATGCCTCACGCAGATCAAAGGTTGCACAGAGCTCAATTAGCAAGAAGTGATTTGGTATCTCATCCAGAATCTCACTTAGCGTCTCAAACCCTGGTCTTGAAGAAAGAGTTGTTGATGTCTACATATGGTTTTGCAGTGTGACCAGTAGCGCAATTCCCTGCCATGCTGTCAAGTTGCCTTAGCCCTAAGGCCCCTTCTTCTCTCTTCCACTACTCACATGTCCTCTGATCTCTCCCAAAACCAAGGCAGTACGACACCAGAGAGCAGCCTCACTCTTAGCCTTCTCTGTAGTGTCTTGTAAAAGAGATACCACTTGATTATTGCATCAAAAAGATCAAAAAAACAAAAAGTGAGCCAGACTTACACGGGAAACTTAACTACTCTCATGTCCTAGCTTGAGCACTCAGTGTGGCAACTTCAATAATGCTGTTTTCATTCATGCATGTCTCTTCCACCAACACCTTTGGTGGGCTTTGTGCAGTCTTTTTTCCCCCCTCCTTAAAGCAAGTGCAAATATCACCACCAGCTGACAACATAAACACCAGACGAGCTGGGCTGTGACCCTCATTTTCCACACAGAGCCTTGCAGTGAGCCAGGGGAGTCACTCTCAGCGAGCCGTCTCCAGGACGGGATGAAACACGTGCTTCTTTACACTCTGGAGATCCCCAATTTGTTGCCGACAGCAGCAGACCAAGCACTTCAGAGCTGGAAGGGATGGCACCCCAGGGAGGACACTCTCCTCTGGTCACCCCAAGAAGTCTTGCCTCTCCTTCAGAGCCATCCCACCCAACCCATCCCTCAGCACTCTCTTTCCTTGCCCAGCCACCCGCCCTGTCCTCGTTTCTCCAATTCTAAGTTACTGTTCCAAACCCTCGGGCACTAAGACCTCGCAGTCGAATCCCCTAAATGGTTATTCTTATTATTTTTAATCAGGAGCAAACCAACATATTTTTCCTTAACTGCCTTCTTGGAAATGGCAAGACTTGCTTTGGCTGCAATCCTCCCAAAAACTTCTTCTGATGCAGGCACCTAACAGGGAAAATTTAAGGTCAAAATCTTAAAGTTTGGAAAAAATCACAAGGAATTGAAAACAGCTTCATATTATTCACAGGAAATCCAACACAACCTTAAGAGTCAGTGCTGTCAGTTCTGCTAATAATTAAAAGGCGGCAATTCATTACATTATTTTTAGTTGTGCCCTTACTCTCCTACACATGAGGGTCTTAAAATATCCACGCATCTGGGGAAAGTCTTTTTCCGTGTCAGCACTTGGATGCTATCCCACGGGAGAAATTTGCCACACGCATACAGTGCTAGCACTGAAATGATTTTAACTCATTACTTATATAAATCAAATACAGAGAAATTGCCCCTGTGCAATCAGTTTAATTACGCTCCCCCCCTCCTCTGCCCGCCTCTGCTACGGATGCAATAGATCACAGCACTAACAATGCTGAAATTCAAGAGTGCTGCGGGAGGACTCGCTCGGCTCCGGTCGCACACGCTCTCCAGCTCCTGGGAGGTCCAAGCGAAAAGTCTGAATGAGTTCAGCGGGTACGTCACGGCGAAGTCTTTGGACGCTCACAAGCGTTGGCAATGGAAAAGCCTTTAAAACCTCAAACAAACAAACCTCTGAGCTGACATTTACTTCCGAACAAAGAAACCCTACCTAGCGCCCCGCGTCCGGCGATCCTGGTCACCAAGTGTGTTTGGAGGGGGGTAAGGGAAAATTTCTATGGCAGCAGCAGCAGCTCTCCACCACCCCGGTGTGCGGGGCTGAACGAGGTCCAGGGCTGGCACACGCGGTGCATGGTGGCAGCTCTCCAGAAGTACATGATTGACGTCAGTAACTTGTGTAATCATCCTGCCTTAGCTTGAGCCTATAAACAAAGTTTTGGGGGGTTGTGTGGTGGAGGGTTTTTTTTCATAATTTTTTTTTTTTTAATTCAGCTCTCGGTAGTTGTATTTTCTCATAGGACTGGAACTGGTGAAAATATTTGGAGGAAGCTCCACCATAAAATAAACTGCAGCAATACGGAAGGTCCATCTGCAACTGAACTTGTCCTTCTCAGCCTGAAACCTACTACTGGATTTGCTTGTTCCTTAACGAAAGACACCACTGGAACTCTTTGAGAGAAAGCCTCAAAACGGTACAGATCAGAGTCAGAAAGACGTCACACTGATTACAATTGATTCCCCGCTTTGCCAACAGCATTTTGATATTGCAAGTCTAGCAACAGACTGTGCCCTCCGAAATCCTGGGAGAAAACCTCAGCTGGGGTAAAACATCCATACCACTTGTGATCAGACCTATTGCACTTGAAAGGTGCACTTACTTTGCCCTGGGCTGAAACATTAGAATAGATTTAGGTCTTTTTTAATACATACTCAATGCAATCATGTCAAAGCAGCTTTGTTTCAGCTTCATTCTAATATTGGGATGCCCAGACAGATCATTTTGGCTACACAGCAACTGAAAAATCTGTGCACTGATGAGTAGCGCTCCGCGAAGTTCATCTGGTGTTCCCCCAAGTGATTTACAGAAAGTGAGATAATAAATACAGTGCCTGCTTTCTTCAAAGCAATTTTTGAATCACATCTAATTAATCCTCAAAACAATCTCTGCAGGATGCAGAGCAATACCATCCTCATTTTGAGGAGAAGAAATGGACAGGACACTGCAATGCTTCAAACAGTGCCGTAGTTAAGAGAATCTGGACTGGAGATGGCAACAGCTTTTCTCTTTCCAAAGGTAATTCCAGTGAAAAATGCCTCAGTAAACCTGAACATCTTCAATGTCAAGTTTTTTTCTGGTGTTGTCATGTCTGAAATATCTTGGGTTTTATTTTTTTCTCTCAAATCCATATTACTGCTCCTTCTCCCTTTCAAATTGAATATATACACTGTAGGTATTTTCCCCATATTCCTTGATGGCATTTTACACTTTCTATAGAAAACTGTCAAAAGAACCTGATGTGGATGTACGACAGCAATGACAACTTTAATAAGTATTACTGGAAAGCTAGAAGTTTGAACTGTACCACCTTTCCACTGTCCATAACACAGGTACTGATCCTCGCCTTGGCAACGGATGTCCACATCCTTGTTAATGTATCTCTCAAAATCATGAAAAAGAGGTTCAAGGATGAAGGCCAGCTGGTTATGGAGGTCGAGATTACATACATTTTACTGCACAAGAGGTTCTGAAATAGCGTCACCTGAGGCTGGTATTGATGTTGTACGAGGAAGAAAGACTTTAAAAGCATCGTGCCTACCTTGTTGATGTGCAGTTGCTGTTGCTGGAATTGCTGTTTGTGTTTCTCCAAGAACTGCTGGTGCTGCTGCTGGATCACTAACTGCTGGAGGGCCTGGGCGTTCTGGGGAAGGGGAGCAGACTGCGTGCGCCCCAGCGGGCGATGCTGCCGGAGTTTGTGTATTGAAGGGGAGACCCGTTCTCCACCAACCAGAGACTGTGCATGGAGAGGCAGTCCTGAAAGATACCAGTCTGAAGATAATATGGAGGAAAAAACAGCAGAGAAGAAAAAAAGGAAGAAGAAAGGAAGGGAGAAAACGGCTGTTGAGTAACGCTGAGGGTGACAATGATAAATAACGTTAAAACCAGCCACCTTGCCACTTACAGCTGAAGCATCCTTAAAAGGGAACAGATAACAATTAATTACCATTGGATGGAGCAATGCTTTGCTTTCTTCTGAATTCTTTGTTTGCTCAGAGACCCTAGGGAAATGTTTCCTTTCTTAAAATCAGTGATACCTTACAGATCCTTCCATCATTTGGTGGGTGACACGAATTAAGATGACAGCAGTTGTTCGGAGAAGTTAAAGTCTTACAGCTTGCCTTGGTACAGGGAGCAATCCTGAGTTCATTTCTAGGAAAGCACCAACCCAAGCTGCCAACCCGCAGCATCCAGCAGTCGTACCTTACAGGGAGCTCACTGGGTATGCTGAAGGATGATGGATGCTGATGAAGTTGCTTCCCACTCAAGACCACATTGGGAAGCATGTCTGTGCTATACTCCGCCCTGTAGAAATGACTAGAGGTGAAAACTTCCACTTGATAAACCCCTGACCAGGTTTGTGTTGGAAAAAGGCACTGCCCTGAAGCATTTCAGGAATATAGGAACCATTATTTCTGTCAGAAAAGAAGGTAAGTTAGAGGCCAAGATGACAAATAGTCAGAATTGTTTCTATCACTGTCCTGTGTATACATGCTAGTAACTTAATGAAAACTTAAGGTTATTCTGGGATAACTTATGTTACTCATATGCCCTTGGCAATTTGGGAGTCTGATGACTACACTGTGAAATATCTATCTGAGCTCTGCTAAGAGCATGTCTTCAGGAAGCGTCTTGGCTTCTTAGCTCTTCTTGAGGTAAGTCAGTTCTTGTTCTGCTCTCAAAAAACATACCTTCACATACTTCTTCGAAAGCTGAGAGTTGGCACACCCAACACAAAGCCAAACTCAGTGGTAGAGGAGCTGTTTGTTACTCCTCGGGATAGAAAGGCACCATCAGTGTGAGCTACTGTCTCCCTAATGGGGCTGCACATGCTTTTAGGAAAGAAGTACTCTTGCTTTACATCTCATTGTATAAAACAAACTAAAGACTGTACAAGCGGTCAGTAACATTTCAGAAATACTGCCCAGTTCAACGGTCAGATAATTTGTATCTTCTCTCTTTCTTCAGTCTTCAGTTGAGAAAAGAGAGAGACGCTGCCCAGAAGTCTGCAGGCAGATGAATACAAAGGTTTAAAACCACCTCAACATTTCTGTCCCAGGACATTATCTCATTTTCCCACTGTTTCACAGAACTGCTCTACATGGAAGAATCTGACTCGTTTAATAGCCTCTTTTCTTGGACTTTCTGAGTTTCTCCCACCCTTTGCTTTTCTGAAGACTCATGTAAAAGGGTATATTATTTTATAAATGTATATGTACGCAAACACACGTCTGTGCATGCATGAATAGTTTGGAAAGATGTGCTCCATCGTCCTTATAGGACAGTTCCTCTTCCCAAAAGTTCAAGTCAGACAGCAGAGGAAGAGATCCTACACAGTTGGAACAGGATACTCTGGAAGACTACCTTCCTCCAACTGAATGACTGAGGTTTGCCTGTGAAGCTTTCCAGGGAGAACAATTGTTCCAACTCGGAACACACATGACAACGTGAAGGATATTACCCAGAGTAACCTGTTTGCAAGAGGAACAGGAGACCTAAGGAATTCTGCTCCAGTTTCTCAAAACCCCCACATCTACCTTCTTGCACAGAAAGAACATGTCATTGTGCTGGATCATTCTGCAGCCGTCAGGAAGCTATCTCCAGAGCTGAAGGCTATCAGCAGAATACTAATAAACTCTACTTAGTTTCCAAGGAAGTTCAGAGCACTAACTGTAGCTTGGCAGTCAGTCCACTTAGGGCTTTTGAGACCATGTGTTAGTTTGCTCTCTTTCAGTTGCTGCATCTGGAATGTGTGTTTCTTCTTGTTGCTCTGTTGTACTGTGAGTATTTCTCCTAAGTGTTGGTTTGTAACATCTTGTTCTCACTCTGAAAACATCGCACGTAGCAGGTGGACTAGAAGGAATACTCTTGGAAGCAAACACAGTACACCATAAACTGAGGGAAGCTTTGAGAGGGGTTGAATAGGAAGCAGAACAGCACTTTTCCCTGCATGTGCTTTAAAGCAACCGCCAGCATGGAGAAGAAAGTTTTTGTGGTCAGAGAGGAAGACTTCTCCAATGGCTCTTCAACAACAAACCTTGGGCAGAGGGCAACTGGTTAAAGAGCCCCATCACAACTCTGGGTAACCTCATCACGCCACAGCGGAAAATTACATAAAGGTACAGGGAATCTGCACACACCATCCTACGGCTCTGACAGCGCTGGCTAAGTATCACACTTCTGTGCTTCAGCTTCCCCGTAGGTACACGGTTATAAGCTTCTCACACCGCCACGTACATTCCTGGGATTTGAATGTAAAAACAGACACGAGGCAAATCAGCGAGCTGTGCTGTAATGCTTCAGTGATCGACATCTCTCAAGAGTTTCCATTAGAAACGGAATGAAAGAGATAAAAATCAACACGCCTATAAATTACGCAGAACATCCTCTGTCCCAACACTACACACTGTAAAACAGAAATGCATCCTACTGGGGATTATTGCTTTGAATCAACCCTATTTATAGGCATATGCCTTCCCACAGGTACTTAGTTCTGAAAATATGACACAGGGAGTGATTCAAAGCAATTAGCATACTGAAAACGTATACAAACAAAAACAATCTGTTTGAACGCAGTTGACTTTGCCATGTTTTTGCCATTTATAATAATGACGAGAAGCAAGTATTTTAATCTGAGACTTTGTAAATGCATGCCTTTCATATACAGAATAGAAACCATCTGTGGTAAACAGGAAGGGTAATCATAAGACACGATGTTTTTGACTCCACTTTAAAGTGGATAAAACTCTAACAATAAAGTTTTAAATAGGATCCTACAAACTTATGCTTTGTGGAAGTAAACACTATTCATTTCCATTTTGCCAAAACGACAAGGCAGCTTCCCCCTGCCTCTGGGGTGAAGTGGGCAACCTCTGATTTTGCAAATGGCACCACTATCCAATGTATCAACAAACACGTCCTAAAGGTTGTATGTTACACCTACACAATGTATAGATCATAGAATCATAGAATGGCCTAGGCTGGAAGGGACCTTAGAGATCATCTAGTCCAACCTCCCTGTTGTGGGCAGGGATGCCACCTCTCGACTAGACCAGGCAACACATGATGTAGTATCTCTTCTGCACAAGGGATAGACTTTACAAAAAAACCAAGATGCCACGTGCTCTCTTTCCCCAGTTTCACACGTTCAACACGGAGCGCTCACCTGTGACTAAGGGAGTTTGTGCAGTTGGCTGTTCCAGTAAGACCATGTGTTGCAGAAGAGGGTTATGTGCAGTTCCCCCATCTCTTTCCAACGTTGTAGTGCTCAAGTAGGGAGTGAGGTGGGTGCCAGGAAATAAAGAGATCCGCTGCTGTAAGGTTGGGATAGTAAGTCTCTCTGCATCCTGCTGTGCTGATCCTCCCTGCAAACGCACAATCGAGGGCACGACGGGTTAAGGGATAAGTCGGTGCCAGCAATATTTCAAAGGCTGCATCCTCCCCACCACTTACGCTGGAAGGGCCAGTTGCAGGCAGTCCTAGCGTGATGTTGGGCAAAGAAGGAGATGTGTAGAGCGGAAGCTGTGTTACCGAGCCTTCACGATTCACAAGTCTGTGAGCCAGGCTGGTCTGGAAAAAAAAATAATAAAAAAATCAAGAACGTTGTCCTAGTGAGAGAGCATCCACGGAGAGCATCAAGGACACAGTACACCTGCTGTGAGAAATGCACAGTGTGTGTAACGTCGCTGCTGATGCTGGAAACACTGAATGGAGGAGCTAAGCTCCAGCCTGGACGGGCACAAACCAGCTGCATGCCCTGAACGCTGCTGTCGTGGCCTCGCAGGGGTGGCGAGGCCAGAATAACCAACACCAGCATGATCTTGCTCTGCATCTGCCCCCAGCCTCGCTGTCCCCTACAGAGAGACCTTTTACAGTTTATTTGGTCTTTCCTGGAGACTAAAATTCAACCCATGCATCCTCGCCGGTACTCCGCTTCTGCTCGGTCTTCATGCAGTGCCACTGCAAAAAGCTTCTGCAAAGAAGATTTAACAGCTTACTTCTCCTTTTGAAGTATTTGCTCTTTGAAAGCTAAAACAGATTACCTTAAAAAAAAAAAAGGCATTACAATGGCTGTTATTCCCTTTAGCAAATCACAGACAATTTGTGCTATTTACTAGCGCGCTTTAGCTTAAATCAAACCAAAATACCACAAAAAACCCTTAACGTTGCTTTTATGTAGCTATTTCCTAATTTTCAGGGTGAAATGCAAGATTTACTGAATTATCTTATGGCCATTTAAAGCAGGAACACTTAAGTAAAAATACCTTTAATTTCAAAACAAGATTGATTTGAAATCCGTGCTTGAAAACCCATTATAAAAATTACGATAAACTGTTAAGAAACAAGCATTTCAATCAACGTGAATTCCTTGCAAGTGATTTTCCATCTTAAATAGAGCTCAGATTTCAAAAAGGCTTTCTATAGAATTTCTACTGTTTAACTCAGGTGCTATGGTGAAAAAAGGGAATATGATTAACTTTATTATATTATGGAACAATCAATATTGATGTAACAGAGATCTGAAGAACGGCTTTATACATTTTAGACTTAAATTCATAGTCCTGCAAGTTAACAAGACTTTACAAATTATTTCCTTGGCTGCAGGGCTGGGCCAGCTCTGGATAATAAAACCCTATTTTTCTCCCTCAAAGACTCTTAAGTGAAATTTCAGAAAACCCTGCAGCATCCTATTAGGAGAAAAAAAAGTACACAAGAATTGATATTGAAAAACAAGTATTTTTTTTTATAGAACAATCTCTGAGAGGACTTCTGCCTCCTCTGTTTACCACAAGTCAACTGGACCAGTTGGCAGCTTTACCAGGACACCCCAGCTCTGTGCCCGAGGTTGGTGCTGCCCGTGCAAGAAGGACAGGTGGAGAAAAGCCTTCCCAGGGCAGTGTTCGTCACCGTAACCAGACATGGGGCTGCCTTTCGAATGGGCTCTTCCATGTGCCACTAACCTGCCAGCCATTCTCCTCGTGGCTAAATTCCAAGAGAGTCACTTCGTTTTTATTCAGCCCTGAGCAAAATTTCATCTGCAAAGCGATTTTTTTTGTCTTATTTCCTTTTGGTTTGTGCTTTCGTTAATGCCATTCGAGCTTACTGAAAATACATTACAGATTAGTTCTCCTATAAAAAGAGTAAATCTGTTTTTAAGATCTCAGCTGACAATTTGCTGCCCTAAAGGAGGAAATTTGCAGGGAGCATTTTGCTGTTGAGCGGCTCCTGGTAAGGATGTGTGATTGTGCATACCCACACGGCACTCGTTCCAAGTAATTTTGAGCACTACCAGCAATTTTGCTTTAATTTAAATTACATAAAGTTAGCATGCCACACCAAGAATAAGACAGTTATTGTCAGCAGAGTAATGAAATATTTTACTGATATCACAAATGAAACAAAACTACATCCATTTTCTCTTTGAACAATCAATACTCCGTAGTCGCACCTCGAACTGTCTCCTGGGGATTTATTTTAAAAACAGCGAAGAGAAAAACGCAGCAGCTTGATGCTATCAGCATATGGTATTTAGCAGCATTATCATCACTTTAAATACACAGATCCCGTCTACGGGTTGTACACAAACGTTTTTTGAATTGCACAGAAGAGAACAATTTCAGCATGTAGAATTTTCGTCTGTAGTCAAGTAGTTTTTATAGTCCTGTATCCACTGCAATGGCAATGAATATTATGTATCTTTCAGAGATGGAAAATTTTAGATTTAAAAACAGTATTTAAAAATAGGTATTGTGTATTTTAAAAGGATGCAGAGAGCTGTAGTCTTTCCACACTGAAGGCAAACACTGAAACTCAAATAACTCCTGTACCATCATCCAACATATATTAAAGGGTTCAAGAGGTGACCTAGCAAACTAAAAAGCAAAGAGACATATTTCTCATTTAAAATAAAACATGAAGGTAAGCATAAAACACTTAAAGTTGGCAACATTATTTTCTGAGAAACATGTAAATATTTCTTAATATTTAAAAGCGGGAGCATGAGAAAGCCTGGTCAATTGGTATTAAAGAAATCTGCAACACCTGGGATATCACGTGATACTACTCCTAATGAAGAATATTTTAAAGAAACCAAAATCCTACCCTGCCCAGCTATTTTTTCCTAAATATATCTATACAGATAAATGGATCAGCTTGTACCACACAACATGAAATGCTGGAACAAAGTGCAGCATTATTTTCCCCCCCCAAACAAATGCAAAGGACTGGGACATTTAGCTAAGCCATTCAAGCATGCCTGAAATGCTGGGAGGAGAACAGTTCGTGCAACAGGTTATCGGTGTTCTGTTTGCCATCACACAGTGATTTATGTTTCATTCTGTTCCGTGATGGCAATGAGCCAATAACACAGTCCTGGGCAGTTTTAAAATTGGAACCGCACATCATTCGTATGTCATATTTTTCCTCAAAATTATCAGGAAAGTGAAGAAACTTCTAGACATTATTTTCAGGCAGGTGACAACTAGATTTTCTTCCTCCTCTACGCACAGGTTGTTTGGAGACGGCACAACAAATGCTGCTCTCCTTAAAATTCGAGATCAACACACTTCTTTCCTCGTGTGCAGCGGCATCGCCGTCAACTACCCACTGCGGTACAGTTGCAAAACTGGCAAAGACAACTCCCAGGGAAAGGCTTTGGCAGTATGAGGATTTATTTCCAAATCGTCTGTGCTGCTCATGCCTCGGTCTAAGTTACAATATTGCTGCGTTACAAGCAGTCGACAGAGTTTTTCACGTAGTCCACGTCCGTTTTATTGGTGGTCTAGTCACAGACTACTAGCTCAAATTATTTAGTTAAAAAATAAAATGGTTAAACGTTTCACATCCACTTGCAAGAGCTAACACTGATTTGCAGGAAGCTGCCTGCTCGGCTTATATCACAAGAAATTATCGAATCCTCTAGTTTTTCCACCAGCACTGATCGGGGATTTGCAGTTAGCTAAGTATAGACAAGATTGACAGCTCCTGGATCAGCAAAACCTGTAGCTCAGTGCTAGTATTCCTGGGGCTAACATAAACATACCTAGGACGTGCTCTCGGCTCAGCCCGTCTTTAGTTCTGGAAACTCACTAAATAACCTGATGTACAAGATACCCTTCCCTAAGCCTGCTCCCAAATACTACGCGGTTGGCAGGCATCTTAAAAGCCACATCTCTTTAGGGAAGTTTCAGCTCCCAGTGTCAAGTGAAGACACCACCTTACACTGTCTTAATCTTTACAGTAAGTGTCTAAATCTCACAGGATCTACAATAGTGGATATAGATGCGTGTTGGATAAATTGGTAGAGGCGAGGATGAAGCAGAAGGCATACTGCCTGTATTAAATGCTGTTACGCTACATTAGAAATAAAAATAAAGTGAAAATCTGTACAAAACTAGAAAGCAATAAGGGCTTACATTTATACCACAAGAAATCCTTTTCAGCTCTAAATGACAATTTGGGGAGAACAAGCCCAAGCCTGTTTCTACAGTCCTAATGCTCAGACAGACACTATATTCATAGGGAGAGCAGCTAATGGTAAGCTGGAGGGAAAGAAAAGCATCAGTGACGAGACACAACCACACTCATTTTCTACATGTAAGGCTTATGGGGGGAGCCAGTTGACATGGTCCACACCCCAGTATCTGCCTTTAGAAAAGGGTAGGTAGGTTTCAGTAACCCTGAACACAAAAGCTCCTGTGTGTTGAGCTAAACTCCAGTTTACCCAGACCCATTCTCTGCTCTTGACATCCACAGCAGATGCCTCAAGTGATGTTGAAAGCTTATGGGATTATAAACTAGCACATGGCATCAGGCACCAAGATTTCAAATCCCTAAATGGGGAGGAAAAGGTTAAATCCCTTCCCTTTAATCCGGTTCTGGTTTGGCCATATTTAGACTAACCTACTGCACACAACAAATTCAAATACAACACACAAGAGCAGATTCCCCAAATTTTAAAACACTTGTGTTAACCAGGAAACGCTCTTCATGCTTTACCATGCTAAAGCACTTTATTTTCACTCTCTGCTCACAACAAAACCACTACAAGTTACCACAAGCAGCTTGTGAGCTGGCTCAGACTAGATTTAATAAACAGATAATGCATCCTGTCAGCCCAGACTGAGAAGTAATTCCTGAAGTCCTCTCCAAGTCACGATCTAGGTGGGTTTTTTTTAGTGTGGTGCACACCAATTTGAATGCTCAAATTCCTAAAACTCTGCAAAAAACAATTAAAAACCCAAGGGTTAAAAATAAGAGTGAGGAAGGGCTCTGTACCTCTGCTTGGATACTCGTGACTGATCCTGCAATTCCGTTCTCGGTGCTTATGTTATTGGAGCTGTTGTTTGGAGAACTGGGACCAGATCCAGGAGCACTGTTGCATGCAGAGTCTAAAAACACATCCAAAACCAACTTTTAGAATTACAAACAATCTCTGTGATGGTATTTAGACAGATAACAACCTCTCGAGTTTTGTTTTGGAGGAAAGCAAACCTTCTTAGCCCCATCTGCCCCTTAAACCTTCCCTGGGCTCTTAAAATACTGACAAACACTTTCAAATGGTCTGCCCAAGTACTTATTTACCATATTTATGTCTTCTCCTCATGGGGATTTCTCTTATAGTGTATTAGTAACTTTAAATACGACTGGAAGATAATAAAAGACATGGAAGGCTTGAAGAGGCCCAAACGGAGCAAGTCAGATTGTCCTGCTTCATTTTTCTAGAAGTGCTTCTCTCACCCTCTTCAGCCCATAACCCTAAAAACACAACACCCTCTTGCCACGTATTGCGTCAGACTTCGCACTGGAACAACCAGGGAACCGTCTCAACGTTGACATTTTCCCATGCAGACTTCTGGTGCATCTGGATTTACTGGAAATACGCTGCCAGCATTGAGCCCTCACGCTGATCGTGCACGAGAGCCGACTTCTGCTTTTATAAAGAAGAAGCAGGGTTTTCTGGTGCAGGCAAGTGGGCACGTCTAAATGTCCCTGTCCTCATCACCTGCGAACTGCCCACACCGTGCTGGGTCCTCAGAGGAACAAGACCTGCTGCCCTTCGCATAGCACAACAGGTCCCAGAGCACTGAGCTCCCCGGAACAGCCGGGGCACTGACTCACAAGGATGATATTTTGCCAGGATGGCAAATTAAATTGTTTTAAAGTTGCCTGAGTGACAGGGGAATGGACAGACAACTGGCCATGGTCACAGCTGAGCACATTTTATAAAAATCAGGTAAAACTCTAAAGGATTCAAAACAAGACATCTGTTTCAAACCACTGTCTTTTTTTTTTTTTTTTTCCCTGGTAAGTCCTCTCCTCTCATGGAATAAAACACTCTCTCATTGGAAAGATCCGAGGCAGAGTTAGTCCCCCCAAAATAAATCTGTTATCACCTGAACAATCAGAAAATCCTTTCAGCTTTGTATATTTTATAAACATGTTCCCTGTGAACTCACTAAACAGAACCACAGACATGACCAGTCCGAAATCAAAGCTTCCCCATTAATGATTCAGAAATAATAACAAACAGAAACAGCCCACGAAATTGCAACAGCCAGAAAACATCCCTCAGAAGGTGTCTCACCTGATATATTGAATAGCTTCCAGTGTTTCTCCTTTTATTTTGGAAAGTAAATAACATTAAATATTTTTTTCTGAACTTCTCTCCTCCCCAAGCACAGGATTTGCCCAAGGCCAGAAGAATCTTCCAGCAGCTGCAATGGTTAAGGCTGCAGCAGTCTCATAATTTCTCTAGGATGCCCCAGTACAAAAAAAAAGCCAATTGTTATCATGTGGGGTTTTTTTAAATTTACCTTTTTGATGGCATTCTTTTGTACATCCTATTTTGCTATTTTGATCTTTGCAAGTACCTCCAGCAAAATAACAAAGAGATTTTTATTTTTTTCAAACAAAAGAAGCCTTGCTGCTTTTTGTTGGCTATGCATTTGGGGAGACATCTTGCTATCAAGAAAACTCATCACTGAGTAACACCCAGCTCAGCACCTACCACTGAACTTCTCCATGGAAATCAAGTTCAGAGAACCTAGGTGTTTTGAAAAAATAGTCTGATTGCATGGAAAATCTATGCTTTTTGGGGGGGGGGGCATGCCATTAACTACAACATATTAGAACTCATGCATACACAGGAAAAGTACCTGCAACATTCAAATTCTTGTCTCTTTGAAGATGTCTTCTTCAAGGATTAAACTTAACTTTTATTCCCCGAAGTTGGACTTCTTTTAAAAGTTATTTACCATTCCGAAGTCCCCTCTTACTGTAACAACTCAGATATTTTTCTAGCCAGTTTGGAGCCTGCTCAGTGAGAAGCTGGAGCTCCTGAAGGCATTCATGGGACCAAACAGCCAGTCATTAGGGCTTGATTTATCCTAAAAGCCACGTGACATATAGCAATATATGAGGAGTGAAGTGAATTTGATTTTCAGATCCAGTATAAATTATGCTCAGCTGTTGAAGCCTTCTGTTTCCTCTGCAGAGAGACTCTGACACAGAATGGTGCATAGCTGCCCCGGGGTCTCCCCAAACCACCCAGCTAACTCACTTTGAGTTTGTTTGAATGATGACAGTGTGCCTTAAGGTAAGACAAGTCTGGGAAAGCTGTCACATAGTGGCACTTACACAGAGGCATCCCTAGATGGTGCTAAGAATTAACTTTATGGTAATCTATATACTCTACTCTGATCTCTCCTCACAAATGTTACTCCCAGAAGAATATTATTTTTCAACAAGAAACTGTCAAATAAGTAGTCAGAAATATCAGCCATATATAAAAAAAATGCCTTACATGTTTTAAAACTTTGGCATAATTACTTAACAAGGAGCTATGGCAGTCTGCCCAAAGCCTAAAACAAACAGGGGTTGTGAAGCATTTACTGCTGGAGGATGACAGCCGTGAATTATGACCTCCCCACAGATATTGATAGGATCACCTTTGAAAAATTTTATTTCTCAACAACCTGTTTCTGAAAATCATAGAAATGCTGCTGCCGACAGAGGTTTGTAGCTTACCTGATGTACCTGTGACATCCAGTGGGCGCTTCTTAAGAGCAGTAACCACTGGACCATCTTTTCTGCGCAAGAGGGGGCTGCTCCGTCTCTCGGCAACTTTTTGCTTTAGCCTGGATCGCAACTTCAGATTGGGTTCAGACGCTGAACAGAAAAAGGGAAAGCAAACAGTGCTTTGGTTAATATTATTTATAAAAAAGAGAGAGAGAAACAAGAGAGAATGTGAGGCCTCTCCAGAGCGATACAGGCGACCTGGTTACCAAGGACATGGAGCAGGCTGAAGTACTCAACGACTTTTTTGTTTCAGTCTTCACTAATAACCACTTGAGCCACAGCACCCAAGTCACTGAGGGCACTGGCTGGATCTGGGAGAGCGAAGAACCGCCCAGCGTAGGGGCAGATCAGGTCCAGGAACACCTAGAGAACCTGAAGGTGCACAAGCCCTTTGGGCCTGATGAGATACACCCACGGGTCCTGAAGGAACTGGCGTCTGAAGTTGTTGAGTCACTAGCCATCATATTCGAGAAGTGTCAGTCTGGCAAAGTTCACACAGATTAGAAAAAGGAAAACATAATCCCCATTTTTAAAAAGGGAGGCAAAGAAAACTACAGACCAGTCAGTCTCACTTCTACGCCAGGTAAAATCCTGGAGTAGATCCTCCTGGTTACAATACTAAGGCACATAAAAAGATGGAGAGACATGGAATTGATAGGTGGACCACCCGGTGGATAAGGAACTGGCTAGAAGGTCACACTCAAAGAGTTGTGGTCAACAGCTCAATGTCCGCATGGAGACCAGTGACAAGTGGAGTTCCTCAGGGGTCTGTTCTGGGTCCAGTGCTGTTCAACATCTTTGTCAGTGACAGGGACAATGATATCGAGTGCACCCTCAGCAAGTTTGCCGATGACACCAAGCTGTGTGATGTGGTAAATTCACTTGAGGGAAGCGATGCCATCCAGAAGGACTTTGACAGGCTTGAGAAATGGGTCAGTGCAAACTGCACGAGCTTCAACAAGTCAAAATGCAAGGTCCTGCACCTGGGCCGAGTTAATCCCAGGCACAAATATAAACTGTATGCTGAGTGGGTTGAGAGTAGCCCTGAAGTGAAAGACTTGCGGGTGTTGATAGAGGAGTAGCTCAACATGAGCTGGCAGGGAATCATGCAGCCCAGAAGGCAAACTGGATCCTGGAGTCTCCATCGAGAGGAGTGTGGCCAGCAGGTCAAGAGAGGTGATTCTCCCCCCTTACTCTGCTCTTGTGAGACCCCACCTCAAATACTGTGTCCAGTTTTGGTGCCCCCACCATAAGAAGGATATGGATCTGTTGGAATAAGTCCAGAGGAGGCCACAAAGATGATTCAGGGCCTGGAGCACCTCTGCTACAACAACAGGCTGGGGGAGCTGGGATTGTTCAGCCTGGAGAAGAGAAGACTCAAGGAAGACCTTACAACTGATTTCCAATACCTGAAGGGAACCTACAGGAAGGCTGGAGAGAGACTTTTTAAAAGAGTGCCCAGCAACAGGATAAAGGGAAAGATTTAAATTGAAGGAGAATACGTTTGGATCTTAGGAAGAAATTCTTCAGTATGAGGGTGGCAAAACTCTAGGTCAGATCGCCTAGAAAGGTTGTGGATGCCCCTTCCCTGGAGATGTTCAAGGCCAGGCTGGATGAGGCCTTGAGCAACCTGGTCTAGTTAAGGGCACCCCTGCCCATGGCAGGGAGGTTGGATTAGACAATCTCTAAGGTCCCCTCCAACCTAAGACATTCTAAGATTCCGATTTCAGTAGGTCTTTTTACTCAATGCAAAGACTAGGCTGCAGTTCAGCATTTGCAGAAGCCTAAATGGAATTTGTTGTTTGATAGCATATATCTGAAACAAAGACTTCTCAATCGAATGAACAGGTTCCAGCCTGTGTGATGTCTGCATTCACTGGCAATGAAAGTCGATAGTATTTTAATTAAAGAACAATAAACATCCTGCAGTGTCTTCTCTCAAATGAAGCCACAGATTTACAATCTGATGCAAACTCATTTGGGCTATTGCAGAGAACATCATTCACATCCCCTAGTTTCCCACCTCTGCCCAACTTGCTTCCAAGCCAGTGGTAAACCTAACTTAGGGAATGAAAAGCATCAATACAGGAATTGGTGAGATAACTGAGATGTTGCTGTTTGGTCAGTGCAGAGCATTGCTGTGGGGTTGAGATGCTATCTGTGATGGGCTGCTGAAATGGGCAGCTCCACGCCCTTGGAGTTGCCCAACTCTAGGGAGAGCTGGCTTAGGAACATACACCAGAGGAGGGGGAAAGAAAATATGAAAAATCAAACTTCATAACCAAAACAGTTAAATGTCTTTCTGCTAGTTCACCTCCCTGAAGCAACTCATCTTGGAGTCAGATGAGCCCACATCAACTGGAGTCAGTGTCAACCCAAGAGAAAGGGCAGGAGAGTGTGGCCAAGGCCAACGCCAACATCAGGGAGGAGGTTTGTTTATTTGGGGAGCAACTTGGTTACGTCATCACAGCCACAAGGTTAAACCATATCTAAAACCACATCAAATACTTTTAAAATTCAAGGCTGCCAAGGGTAGGTGTGCATGCACTCCTTGAGACCACAGTCTGACTTGCTTTGTGTACATCATACACTCGAGAGACCCTCTTAAACTTCTGCTGTACCCAAATTCTGAGACTTCATTTCTCCAAAAGTCAAAGCAGAGCTCCTGGAAACCCCTAATGTCTCTGGGTTAATGACAGCTGGCAACACTGAACACATCTGTACAGCATAGCTTATCAAGTTTTTTAAAGGTAATGAAGCCTTAAGTCAAGATTCCTCCTTGCAAGATGATTTTCTCTATAAACTTTCTGATCTCTTGAGTATACATGAAATATCTGCTTTGGTGCTTGAGGGCTTCTGACAGTTATGAGATTTGTGAACTGGCCCAATCTTTTCCCTTCCTCAACCTCTTAACGACTCGGCGGCTTAATCCCTTTGAACCAGCAAATCCTGTGCTCTCTCTATTAACTACCAATACACTCAGCTCCCTACACTCCAGGGCCAATAATCTACATTCTTCAGAAGAATTAAAATAGGGTTTACAAACTGATTTGAATTAACTAAGTCTGTCTACAGATATACTTCCCTACAGTTGGCTTTGACCACTGGGTCACGTAAAAGATCAAGCCCGACAATGTTAATTGCAGGGCTCAAAAATCAGAAGGCTGATGAATTCAAGATCAAATGCTTGAAGTTAAGCCATCAAAACAGTTCTTTGATGAAACTTTTGGGAGGAAAAAAAAAAAAGACAGAGCTTTTCATGAATGTTTTGGACAGAAAAATGCCAGCAAGAGATAAAGGGAGCACTAAAAAAAGCATCAGACTCCTCAAGATGATGCTTAAAATGCAGTATGAAGTGCATTAACGAAGGGGGAATCATCTTGTAGGGTATTTGCATATAAAATGGCAGGGGACTGAACGCAGATCTGTCACTTGGTTGGAGGGCAATATTAGAAGAGTGAACTAGTTAAAATATAAGCATATGCTCTAACTAGGTACTCTATAAAGTCATCTTCAAAACAGAAGCTGACTTCTTGTTTTAAAAGTAGTCTTTGGGCATGCGAACATTGAGTACCTCATGCCACATTCTTTAGTTCATGGCCTTGACTTGTTCCAAATATTGTGTGTTAGTACCTCTCTAGATGGTCTGGTCAAGACTTCAAAGAACAAATGGGATTGTATCAGAGCTAAATGCCGATGCATCCACTTTAGATACGATTGCACTGCCAACCAGCAAATGAAACATAAGCCTATGCAACAGCTGTTGAAAGGATCTGTCTTCCGACAAAGAAAAACCTGACAATAAAAACTGTACTTTGGCATAAATTTTATTCATACACAATTTATACCCTGCATGGTGCTCACGTGAAATACGTTTACTGCTGGGAACAGACAAGCAATTGTGCATCTTTCAAACACAGGGAATTAATTGGTTAGAAACACCTTAAAAACGGGCAGGGAAACAAAAGATGCTGGGTCACAGATTATCCAACATGACTAGATACGTCCTGTGTGTAAAGTCACAATAAAAACATCCTTCCATGTAACAGGAAGGGAATGAATGTAGAAGAATAGAGCGTTGAGAGAGAAAATACCTTCACAATAAGTTATGGTGAAAGCAGTATATTTTAATTTGTCAGACAAAACCATTTTCAGGCAAAACTATTCCATGTATTTCTCCTTCGCTTCCTTGTCTGGAGGACTGAGTTTTGAAACACCAATCTATTTAAAGAACTGCATTTATTCAGTTCGCTCTGATTTTGTTGTTTATCCCCCAGATATAATCCCAAATCTAACATGTCATCAAGACCTCAGAGAGCATAATCCCCACGCACATTTAATTGGGTGCTATATAGCCCAAAGTAGGTGAATTAAAATGCAGCACAGGCAGCACAGAACAGTCTCAAATTCGAAGAATTTACATACAGCATATTTTATAATAAAAGATGTGGCTTTCAATTGAGGCATTTCCAAAATTCAAAATAATAATTTAAGCTTATTCAGATGGGTTTTAAACTACTCCGTGATAAAAAAATATTTTTAAACTGAAGAAAGCTGTCTTCTAAAAGTATAAAACATAAATCTAAGCAGTATGTAACTATCTACTAGACAGCCAACACAGGTTCAACGTTCTCTCAGGAACACCGGCTTCACTGAAAATCTCTCGATATTCACACCGTCAGGGAACCTGCCCAAACAAAACTTTGCTCCCCATCATTGCTAACTAGTGTAAACTTAAAAAGACTAAATTACAAAACTTACTGGTCTTCTACTTTTTAAAGTGAAATCTTTTAAACGCACGCTATGAAGTTATCGAAATATCAGTCTGATTACTGTTTAGCAAACAAATGAGGCCCATGCCCAAGTCTGAGTCAGCTTTCACAAAGCCAGTGGGATTTCTTAAGCAGTGACATACTTAATTTGGCCTATAATAAGGATTTATACAAAGAATATTTTGTTTTCCTCTGAGTAAATTAGTAACTAGACCATAAGCCAAAAGCTTCCCTAGTTTTCACAGGCTCAAACCCAAGTTACCCCTCTTATACGTCATTTATTGCAGCAGGACCCATGTAATCCAATTCTTCAACATTTATGTCATTCTCATTGTTTTCTTCCTAGAACTGCATCCCCTAAGCTGCTGAACTAATCTGACATTAAGTCTATGTAAGTCAAAAAACACAAAGTCCTGGGCAGAGTTTGCCCTGTTCACATTAACCATCCACATTCATGAAAAAAAAAAAAAAAAGGCAGCTAACAACACACCATGAAAATCCTGATCCCTCGCACATCTTATTTTCGGCAGCTGGGGACTGAGAAGGATTGTTATTCTTTTATTATTATTTTTAAGCTTCCTACTAAGCCTCACCAGGCAGGCAAAGGCCAACACAATTACCTTGTCTCTCTGCTAACATCCAGGTCATCTCAACGAGTAAACACAAAAGAAGGAGAGAGACAGCTGTCTGAAGCTAGTCTTCTGCACAAACCAAAATCCTAACAAAGATAAATTATCTTTTGCTTAAGAGGGAGAGACTACGAGGTTCTGCAGCCGAGTATTCGCTCCCCACTCTGCAGCTTCTTTGCCCCTTGCCTGGCTCTACCCCAGACCTTCACTACTGCTGCTCCATGTACATGGAATGGTCTCTCCAAAAACTGTGGGTTGTGACCAACCTAGTCAGGTGGACCTGGTAAAGCCGGTCACAGCAAAGTCCAGCCACGGTCAAGCAGAAAGACTGAAAATCATTTCAATTGTTTCACCGTTATCCCTCCGAAACCCAAGTGAGCCTTTGTTCTTGATTTTCAGTACTTGTTGGCATCAGCACAGAGGGCGACAAGAAGAATTACGGTCCCACAAATGTACCTAGGGGAGACAGGTACTGCAGGGCAAAAGGGGCAGCAGAAAAGTCCCCAATCAGAAAGAAAAATCAAGAATAAAACCAAGGCAGCCTGCTGTTCGGTAGAAACAAACTATTTTTTGTGACCTTGGTGCCATGTTGGATGGCGTCATCTGAAACAATACATCCAGGAACACAGACACATCATTAGAAAGGGCTAGGTAGAGACATTTGCTGGATTGCCCTCCTTTTCTCCCAACTGTGCTGGCATGAGCACTGTGGAAGAGCTCTGTGGAAGGGCTATATAAGAAGGCACCGTGTCCTTAAAATGAAAACTCAACTAAAGGTGACTATTTGGCATTTTTTACACTGCAGTTTCGTAGTTGCATCATCTCAGCAGTAAAAAGAAGGCTTCAACACCCATTAAACCAAGCATATGACATGGCCACTTGGTACTGCTCCACTAGTATTTCCTTGCCTGACTACAAAACCGCAGCATAACGGAGCACCACGAAGGTTTCTGCTGTGCATAGCCAAAACTGGACTAGAAAAATAAACACGTGGAAATGCCACATCTCCTCTCTGTCTTTTCCTTTCTGAAGTCTAAATCAAGACAGCAGCTTTGCACAGTTGAAAGTACTATCTGAGAGGAAAGATAAGAGATGTGCAAGGGGATAAGGAATAGAAAGAAGGGAATGAGGTCCTCCGAGCGAGTTTCTCCAATAAAGTGTTTACAACAGCACTGAGCTCTGTAGAAGGAAAGAGCACTCTGTACAGCAAACAAGAAGCTGCAGTGCCTGTGGCAGCCTGAATTGAGGGCAGGGAAGAGCTACAAAACTGGGTACAGACACCAGGGAGTGACCCACGGCAGCCACAACTTTTGGGGACCATCACCTTACATTAAAATTAGCTTCTCCCAAAAAACCTTACAGGCATTTGAAACTTAAGAACTGCAATGAACTTTACCGAAAGCTAGATTGTTAGTACGCAGAAGTACACCGTGAGTTAAAACATGCATGGTGGTGTCCCCTCCACTCTTCAAGAGAGTCTCACGGACCAACCAAGCACTTGTGTTGGAGCTGCAATCTGTTTCGTACCTAGAAACCTTCCTGCTGTGGCCATGATGGCTGAGTCCATGCCCTGCCCTTCCAGCTCTGGGCAGTTTGCCTTTTTTCCCCTCCTTCTTGCCCTGTCCCACAGGCATCTCCCCTCCCCTTGCCTGATGCTGGGCTGCTCCTATGGGAAGGAGCGACCTGATCAATCTCCAACCTCCTCCTGCCCTGGACTCTCTTCTAAGGAACTGGTAACACAGCAACACAAACCCAATAAAATCAATCTCACGCTGTCACACATGGCTGGAAACTGCTGAGGGCCAGGAGGGAAATGATGCACTGAGAAGCCAGCAGGACGTGCCACAAGAGACACGGTTTCCTTAAGGCTTGGCTGTTGCACTTCAGTTGGGAGGAATCGGTCCAAGCTACTGCTCTGCATGGCGCTCGTGCGATGCTCGTGGTCAAAGCTGTCCCACAGAGGACAGAGATGAACCCATCATGCTCTCCCAGCTCAGACTTCATTCTCCTTTCTGCTAGATGCAGTGGCCCAAAAGCCAAGCGTCTCAGCTCCGGCCAGACCAAACCCGAGCATATATATGTACACGCACACATAGAGGCCAAACCGTACACGCTCCTGGCAGTCCCTGTGAAGCAGAAATGCAGCTGAGCAGACCAAGAAGAAGGGTGGATTCATCGAACGACTGAGGGCCAGGTCCTGGGCCCCCCAGTGCCCCTGCTCCCCAAAAGTGACACTAATCCAGAAGACTTTGGTCTTCTGCTGGCGGAGTTTGGTCGTTCAATACACCGCTGACAGTACTCCTCAAGAAGTGCTCTGAAGTGAAGTGCTTCTGTCTGTCTGTCCCCTCCTTTTGCCTCTGGACAAACCTCAACATGGGAGAGGAGTGCTCATGAAACATAGTTCACAGCCACTGGTGTTGAAGAAAAACACGGGAGCAAAGAATTCCCTCGTGTGCATTTAGACGTGAGTGTCAGAAGAAATGGAGGGACTAAAGCATCTGCTGGTCCTCCAACCACACTTTGTTGTTGCTGCTCTCTGAAATGTCAATGGGCTGGTCTGTAGAGCTATTGTGTAGCATCTCAGTAATAAAGTAATTTTTGTCTTTAATAAGCTATTTTTGGATTAGAGAGACTGACATCCTCTACTTGGAGCAGGAAAGGGCATTTATAACGATAGGGATTTCTCAGGCAGGTCCTCTCAGCAGAGCACACCCCGAGGCAGTGCATGGGTCCCTGGGGCACAGGAAGGCCAAACCTCCAACCACGTCAGCTGGAAGGACAATGTGGGTGGGAAAGCAAAGATGGTCTCGAACTTGAGTGACAGTCCACGCCACACAAAGCTCAAAGATTTTCTCTAAATTATACTCCCACACTACACTGGGATTTCAGCCTACTCTATTTTCTGCTAAACAATCTTTGTCATAAAACAAACCACTTAAAACATTCCAATAATCAGAACCAACTGAAGAGAGGCATTATGCCTTTCTTGACAAATGCAGCGTTTTAATTATTGACAAATCCTTGCACTCTCCTTTTTCTTTCTTTTAAATGCAAGAAGTTCAGAATAATTTCACCTGCTTAGCTGCAAATACTACTCCAACAATTCTGTGTTTCTGCAATACTGTGAGGAAACCAACAACATCATGGGATGCTGGATGCTTTCCTCCTGCAGGCTCCTCTCTTTTGCATGGGAAAAGAAGAATATGAGCAAACAGGAGATGGTCAGTGCCAGCCTGTGGGATTCCCATCACGAGCCAGTCAGCATATCCCGTGCAAAACATCGATTCACGGTGCCTGGCAGGGCCGGACCGTGCTGCCTGTTTCAGGGCCAGCTCTGGATGGGCAGCAAGTGATAGGGACCCTGCAATCGAGGTACATCTCACCGTTACCCACCTAAGCGCAAGCTGGGGCTTAAAAGAAGTCATTGCTAGCCATTTGCTCATGTTTGATTCAGCCAAAGAAGAACGTGGACTTTTTGTGTTCCTTTTAGGAGGCTGATGGGCTGGAAGCTATAGTGGTTACTAGGACCACCAGCACGGGTAGTGTGTT
>NW_009720115.1:156866-164418 GCF_000703405.1 Apaloderma vittatum | reverse complement strand
TCCTGCTGCAGTAGGTTCCAAATCGTGGTGAAATTCAGGAAAACCACTGGCCAGGGCAGCCCTCCAAGTGGCAGATGGGCTGGCTTCTGCCCATTTGCACCACATAGAGGCAACTATGAGGATAGGTCTTCTTTTCATTGCATACCTTTACTCCTTGAGGGAAGTCACTGCAGCAAAGGGGTGCATAAGCCACGGGCTGACAATGCCAAACTAAGAACTCCTCCTCGGAATTGTCCTGCCAGTTGTTAACTGTGTGGGCTGTGAAGGTTGAGGACAGCATTTTTTCCTTTACCACAAGCCCTAAGACACAGTACTTGATCTATAAGCAGTTCTGCTTCTTCTGCCATGACTCGTGCAGAAGGCAAGAGACACTGCTGGAATGGGAGGTTTTGGGGTAGGATGCTTGTTCTTCCCTGGTCCCCAGAGAAAATGAGCCGGAAGAGGGGTCTGCGACACTTTTTGATTGCCCTTTCTCCGCAAGTATGTACTACATGCTCATTTACCATCTAGGCAGGAAACTCAGAGACACAGACTTGCCAAAGATGTCTTTGTACGCTCTCAGTCTGGCATTAAATTCAGTCTAGCTTTGGAAATAGTGGAAACTCACACCCTGAGATGCTATCCCACAGCTCTGCAGTTAAAACATATTTGAGACCACAGGAATCCTTTGCCTCCTTAAAATCTTCGTGCCCATCAACGTCCATCTAATCTTCACCTCCCCAGTGCAGGCAGCTGTGATACTGGATGTAAAGGAAAAGCAGCATGCAGAGCCTCAGCGATGCACAAAATAGTGACCGTGGCTGTAGCAGCCGTGGGCCAAGCAGCCCCAGGAACTAAGCCAAAGACACGCAAAACCCAGCCATCCGTTGCTCTTGATGGGGTGCAGGAGGTCTCCTCGTGTGCACTGAACCACAGCGGTTTGGTAAACACCAGAGAGTTGAGAAGCGCAAATTAAAAAGGACGAAATGAAACAAAAGCACATTTTTGATAACATCAGCTTTGTCAAAAATCCGACCTGTGCTGACAGATCTGTCAGGAGAGAGGTTTAAAGACCAGCAGCCAGCCCAGGGCAGAATTATGGAGCAGTAAAGCTACAGATCCCTCCAGCGTGGGCATGAGGAGGGTCGAAGGAGAGCAGCTGTCTTGGGAAAGTTTTGCTTTATCCAACAGCAGGAACAAAACCACGAGGAGATCCGAGCCTGCTTCACAACCCACACAGGTCCTACAGACACAGCCATTTTTGTACTTACAACTTGGAGAACATCTTTTATGAGTACTTCAGAAGAACTGAGCTGTTTCTCTTGCTTTGGGGTCAGGTTTAAATATAGACACAGGGAAATGTTTCCAGTTCACGCAGCCCTGTGAGCTGGAAGTGTGTTGTCCGGGTGAGTCTAGCAGGTGCTGAGTTTGGCAAAACTTCTGATTTTAACGACAATTAATTGAAACGCTGTGGCTTTTATCAGAAATCCTGATTAGCTTTCAAGTCCCAACAAACATGAGGAATCATCACCCTAATCTATCCAGGAGTAAGTAGGAAAGCTAGAGTCTGACAGAACATAGTCCAGCCCTGCACAGGATTTAAAAAAACCCACAAAACCAACCAAAAAAACCAAACCCCTATGTAAAAAAGAGGAAAAGCATGTTAAAAAAATTCTCTTTTTACGAATCTCAGTGATGATGGTTGTGTCAGCTTTCTAATTAAGTGCATGTTCTAATATATCCACTGCCCAAATTTCAGGAAGTAGGGAATGCAAAGAACAAACTTGTCTGTGGAGAGAAAATGAGGACACCATATTCCTTAGAAAAGCAAAACTGAAGAATTACATTAAAAATAACTTCAGCAGCTACAAGAAAGCTGTTGACAAACAACTCTTAGGGTTATCAAAACAGGCTACAAAAGACTGCCCCAACTCTAAAATCACACTGAAAGAATTCTCCAGATATTTTCTTAGATGTCAGTACAGCATATAATGAAACTTCATTGAATTTTGAAGACAGCAACCTTGATCTGGGGACAGAAAAGGTCACTTACGTCTTCCCCTCTTGACAGCTGCCAACAAAATGCACACCCTAAAGAAAATGCATATACAATAATGGAAACTACACAAAAGGGGCAATAAATATCCGTGTGCTAATCCAGTTATTTAGCAGCGCCAACCGAACCGTTCCTTAAAAAAAAGCAAGAACCCCAAAGTGTTTAGAGAGAGGGAATTGCGTGAAACGTATCCCCCAGATAGACTAAGAACAGGATTCAAGCAATTAGTAACTGCACCAGCCAGCAGCCTGACAGGAGAACAAATGGTGAAGAAACTAGACCAGAATTTAGTAAAACTGATCCGACAGGGTAGGATTTCAGGGGATAGGATGCATTAGGAGTGCGTTGCAAGCGTCGACTGTTTCCCATACTGAATGTTCTCATGTGCTCCCAAGGATCGTTCGTGCACACGCACACGTCTCCTCCTCCTACCAAAGCAAGCGTGGCCAGTTCACCAGGTCTCCCTCACGACATTCACACTCGGGTTTTAGACTAGCAAGTTATCTCCCAGGGTGCACACACCTGCGATCACAACGGGATGCTTTAAAAGAAGAGTGAAGAAAGGTAGCATTTTGAAAACAGCACAATGAGGTATTCATTCTCCCTAGAAAAATTTCTCAACGTGCAGGACATGCCGCCAGCTCTGAAAACGCACCCTAGAAAAAATGATTATTTGAACTGCCTTCCCGCAGCCCCCTAAGTCACCCTATCCCTAACAATGGTGTTGGTCAGATTCCAGCCCTGGAAATCAAAACTGTACTGTGATGGACTCTGTTATTTGAACTGCAAATATTTAATCAAATTTAATAAAATTGGACTACACAATATGGTGGTTTTAAATTACAAACTCAAAGCCAGAGTTTCGCCTGGTGCCAAAAATCTGAAAAGCTCACCCGTAATAAAGAACTTTATTTAGGATGGGCTCCAGCCTTCCCTGCCTTTTGTTTACATCAGACTGTTCAGGAGCCTTTCTTCTCCAAGCAACTTAACATTCTTGGCAATGGGATTTCTGCAGGATACTGCTGTGCCAGAGACTGAAGTGCTGTTGCGTTGAAAGGAAAATAGAAGAAAACAACAAAAAATTTTCTCCCCTGAACCTTGCAAGTGAACTCGTTTGTATCACAGACCAGTCCCCAAAAGATTAATGCTGGTGCCCAAAAAGAACAAGCATCAGCATTCTGGAAAAACAAAATCAGCTCAACATCTTCCTGTTTTGAAACAGCAATGATCTTGGTTGCTTCCATTTTTAATAATGTGATTAGATACATTTATCATCCTTAATTCACCCTGTCTGACAGGGGTTTTGTTCAGCCAGAATCTTATTGAGAGCTCAGTCTGGGAAGCAGCAAAGGGCTGAGATGTGCAGACACTTGCCTCCTCCCGCAGAAATCCCCTTCCCTAACACCGGCAGCAAGAAGGGTGACCAGTCCTCAAACCCAATCTGACAAGTAAGGTCCCCTGGAGCGATGAGCAAGGGAGGTTCTGGAGGATGTCAAAGCCTGTTTATGCTGTGGGAAAGGTACCGCACCAGAAATTACAGAATGTTAGGGGTTTGGAAGGGACCTTGAAAGATCACCTAGTCCAACTCCCCTGCTAAAGCAGGACCACCCAGGGCAGCCACACAGGAAAGCATCCAGGCAGGGTTTGAAAGTCTCCAGAGAAGGAGATTCCACAACCTCTCTGGGCAGCCTGGGCCAGGGCTCTGGATCACCTGGTTTCTCAGGGTATAGGGAAGAGCTAAAAATCTCTTGGAATCGTGCTGTCCACAGGCCGTAAGTGATAGGTATGGTGCCAGGGGATGCTTCCTGTGTGGAAACGCTGCAATTTCCCAGAGGGGGCTGAAAGTCTTCAGCAGAGGAGAAGCGAACACCAGCAATGGCTGCCAGCAGCCTGGGCTTGTGTTTCTCCTTTGAGGCAGACATGTAATGCCAAACACCCCTTTGTGCTTCACCAGCTTTCTTGCTGAAGGTTGAGGACAGTTCTCCACCAGTGCTCACCTCCCCTAGGAAAGGAAAAGTCCTAAAGCCTAGACAGCAACACTGTGGCTGTCCCGGGCACCGACAACACTGCAGCACCTACCACACCTAATGGGCTGCTTGGTCTTTCATGATCTAGAAGTGGAAATTAGAGGATGCTCTATGCTTCAGCAAATCCAGTTTTCTAAGCTCTGCTTTTGAAGTCCTCCAGAAAAAGCACAGTCAAAACTACCACCACCAAATGTACAGTGTGCGCCCAGGAAAAAAACACCCAAAACATATCCTGAAGAGGTCTTGCCAATTTTCAACTGACTTCTTGCACAGCTGATGTTGCCTGGCATGTGTCACCCAACCCATCATGCCTGGTGAGGGTGAAGACAGTCTACTGCACAGCAGCTGGGAATCCATCTACAGATCCATCCAGCAGGCCAGGTGCTATGGTCCAGAATGAGAAGTTCCCAAAGAAGTCTTTTAATGCACAGCACTGGGAGGTTGGAGGCACACGGCAGCAGTGTGGAAGTGTGTTTTTTTCTTATCAGATGGTAAAAGAAGAAAATAGAACCAACAAGTTTACAAAGGCAACAAGAGTTGTGTTAAAGCATTTGCTGCAACTAAGACTTGCTTTACTTCTAACTAGGTAGGAGAAGAAGAGCCATGAGAACACCCACATCCCTCTTGGGAATTGATTTAGGGCAGCTGATTTGCGCAAAGACTGTTGTTAAACCCACAGGGAAATTTGGTTAACACATTGTCATCATCCTTTACTGCAAGGACGACACACTTTTTGACTGCGGGTGCTCATCCCTCCACGTCTGAAGATTTACAAAGCACACCTGAGAAACAGGCTGCAGACGTGCAAAGTTCAACCACACCTCTGCTTTCCTCTTACCTCCACTCCATCTTTCCAAAAGTTTTTTTCCTACTCTGAAGCATTTTCTAACACGCAGCACTGTCTGCTGCATCCACACAAGCAGCGTTGCTCCCCAAATTGGGACGAGCTCATGGAAGCTCAGCTCTTCTCTGAAGGAAGCAGTCAAGGATCAGGAGCTGGCCAGGTTAGAAGCTGAGGCTGTGTTGGCTTAGGCATGCGATACGGAGCTGAGGACCACAGCCAACCAAAACAACCTGGTTTACATAATATATAGTTGAGAAAAAACTGACCTGCTTAGCCACTGTGCAGGGAAAAACCTAACTGAGAAATAACTGTCTAGGTGTGAACCAAAACCCTTGCAGGAAGTCCTGACGCTTTGACTGGCAGAAACATTTCTATTTATTTTAAGTATAAACTTGTATATAAAATGCAAATCCCAGAAGAAATGAACTTTTCTTGGTACTTTTCTCACTCAGCAAAACATACTTCAACTTCAGACACCCAGATCTCTGTATTAGCACTGACTTTGTGAAAACACCTCACAAACTTCGACACACAACTCCGCTGTCTCTTGCCTGCAGCTTTGCAAGTTTGCGCACTGAAAGCAACTCCAGCCTGCCTCTAACACTGCATGTACAGTGGAAGATGAACGGGGAGTAGGATGGAATGGGTGCTTGTTAAATAAATCACCCCATTAAATACAGCTTTTTGGTAACATACCTCTTTTCTAAAAAATAAAATAAAAAATAAAATTAAAAATAAAAAAAAAATAAATAAAATAAGAGGACCAAGTGTCACAGCAAAGACAGTAGGCAATACAGAAAATCCATGTGAGCGCTACCTGTTTTTCTGAGCGGGAAGTCATCTTTGGAATCGTACATGCCCAGTACAGGGTGATTGTAGGTGCCGGATACACCACTTTGGGGTGGGGAGCTCTGGTCCAGGGAGCTGTGCTGTGTCTTCCTGCACAGAAGGAAAGAGAAAGAGAAGGGAGAAGCTTTATACAACTGACATACACAGGGAATGAGTGCAGCATCACCTGGTCTGTTATCTCAGTTAGTGGGGAACAGTGCAAAGGAAAAGATCTTGGTACTAGCTTTCTCCTTCTAGGCACTCATACAAATAAGACACTAAAGGCTAATACACAGGGAGGTGACTAAACATGCTTCATTTTCAGTATAAGGATTACGCTGTAGAGCATGGCTCAGTTTATGAAGGCATTTAACCACGAGTACTTGGACTGGGTTTTGCTAAGTCATATTCACGAGGCTAAGCTGGGGTGTTGTCACTTCCCTCAACCATAGCACGAGTGAACAACTTCCCTTTGCGGAATAAAGCCCAGGCGTAGCAGACAAAGTGTGAGGAAGAAACAAATCCACCAGACGAGCATATTAGGTGCTACACGTTTAAACAAGCATTCAGCAGCCATGCTGCATAGGTGGTCTTCTGCCTTTTGCTTCGCTGCCTCCCGACCCAAGGACCTAGCAAAGATAGGGCCAAAGCACTCGACACCTTTCCAGATTAACTTCTCGACGCTGATAATTTATAGCTTTGTTTGAGCAGGCTGCTGGAAGTAAATTACAGTCTGTTTGCTAAGGATATTAAATAATGAATGAGTTTTCTAAGCCTCCTACCAGTTTGCTGGCTCCATCTTTCCTACTTAATGACTTGTGCCCAGCTTTGCTGTTTCTCAGGAGCTCTACCAACCCCGGTCTGACTTCGGGAAGTTTCCAGACTGCATGTTAGCGGAGGAGCTACACCAACAGAATGACTGATTTAGCCATGCAGGGGACAGCCATATGGCTATCAAACAATCGTACATTTTAAGTAAACAGAATTTAAACCCTGTATTATTTCTTCAAAATACTAAAGAATATGGGACAACAGAAAAAGAATATTTGTGAAAAAAGAAGTGAGTATTCGAAATTTTACATTGTCCAATAACCAGGCATTCGGGGAGATCTTGGTTAAAAATATTCTTCTACAAAAGTTTCTTTAAGGAACCAAACCCATTCCCAGTTTGAAAATTGGACCAATTCATCCAATGTCTTGAGCAGTACATTCTGAAAGCTCCAATTAGAAGTAGGCTGACCGGTGAGATACATAGCATCAATTCCATTTTCAAAAAAAGGGGGCTAATGAAACATCAGGAAAATGCATCTGATTTTCTACATGATTTTGTTACAAAGCAAATCTGAAAAGTTTATTTGGACATCTACATCACCATTTTCGATATCCACAGCTCTCGCCCAGCAGTATGACTCACTGTGGTTTCCTATCTTCCCCCCTTTATATTCCAAACTTCTTTGTATGTACAGACAGAATAATTTTGGGGGCTCTTACTGAGTTGTATTTTTCACTAGTGTCTACACATATGTACTCTTTCGCATTTGCACCAATAAATGGCCACATGCACGCACAGTTTAATCATCACCTGAAATCAAAACAGCACCAAACCAAAAAATATTTGAATCCCTCCCGAAAACAGAAGCCGCCTTCTCTGCCCAGATCTGCTCATACCATGGGAAGGCAGCACAGAGAGATGTTTCACAAACAGGAAGCCCAGCCGCTGCAAGCCAAGAGCCCTCAAACCCATCATGTCACACAATGACATTTTTTGCTCTTGCCTATACAAGCAACAGACTTTTCTTCCCCTCTGCACCCCCTTCC
>NW_009720115.1:147475-156835 GCF_000703405.1 Apaloderma vittatum | reverse complement strand
GCCCCCCCTCCTTTTTTTTTTTTTTTTTTAATCATGACTTAAGCTGCACAATCATGTACATTGAAGCTATTTTCATCACTTTGTTAGGGAATGCGCAGGAACTCAAAGGGCCTGTTTAGATATGCTTCGGGGTTGCTGAATGACAGATATTTAAGTCTGCAAACAGGAATACATTATACGAATTGAGGACTAGGAACCAACACCCTACGCTGCTTTGAGCAAAACGCACTGGTCTGCATGCCTGTTCAAGAATTTCAGAGATGAAATTGTATATGAATTCGAGTTTGCAGGCATTCCTAAAAGCACATACCTTCACGGAATGCATCCCCTGTCCTCTGAGCTCCGAGATCCTTCAGGGAGCCACGCGCACAGCAAAGTACGCGTGATGCTGCAAACGCGTTCACGCAGCAAACTGAACACATCCTCAGCCGTAGGTATCTGTGCTAGGATGTTTTGTGTACCGAGACTGTAGACACCTATGTACGTTGGAATAACTCAATATATAATTACGTCTCTTCACCTCCTTACCATGCAAATACTCAGTTAAACTCCTCTTTCATGACTGCTACCGCACTGAGTAGCTACTTCTGAAGTGTGTATCTGACAACTACCTAGGGAAATAATAGCCCTGTCTGCTGAGCCTGAGGTGCTCTGTCTGTGTTCCTGCTATACCACTCTTACTTACGTTTAAGTACTTTAAATAGCAAAACCTCCTGGGAGCAAGGCTGTCCAGTGGGTTCAAAAACCACGGGAGGGACAGCCTGACAATGAAATTCCAAAGAACCTTTTCTGTTGTTGCCTATTATCAACATAATCTGAAAATTATAGTCCATGGAGCTATTTTAAACAATTGCATACAGACTGGCGCTGAATATATTAAGCAGAGTTTACAAAGTGGCTTGAATACCACAGAGCTGAAGACTGAGTGAGACCTCTGCGAAAGTCCCCAAGAAACATTACTGAGCGTTACCACCTTCCTTTCTTTCGTTTAGTAGGTGCTTCGGACTATGACTCTATTCTGCAAACCCTCTAAAACCGGCCCCTTTTCATCTCAAGGCTTGATCTGCACGTGCGCGTGTGACAAGGCCCTGCAACATCAGGGATTCATTAGAAAACAGTCACTAACTATAAAACACCCAGCACCGCATCAGCGACCGACAGCGCTGAATGAAGTTGAGGCAGATACAAGATACTGAAGGCAAAAGCATCTGGGCAGCTCAGTGGACACTCCAAGCCCGGCCCAAAGGGCCAGGGGAATGGCAGCTATTTCACATGTCAACGGGACATATTTCATGTCGCAGCCATTGACGCAGAACCGTTGTGGTGTTCAATGCCCTGAGGAGATCTGTTTTTTCCAAGTAAATGCTTTCGATTTTTTTGGGTTTTTTTAAAAAGGAACTCACAAACCTTAATAAGACCAAAGGAAGTGCTTAAAAGCAGGCGTGTCATTTAAAAGACTACTTCAGCATCTGTTACCACTTAATTGGCTTGCCTGCTCACAGTAGGAGCATCAAGTCTATCTTCTGCAAGCCTCGTTGCGTGTGTTAAATCCAAACACCACCCAACTGAATCACATTAAAAGTATGTGTGCACATAAATATCTTTATAACTGAATTGGTAACCTATGAGATGCTGTATAAATAAATACTAACATATAATTGACTTAAAGGTTTTCTATTTTCTGAAAAAAAGTTGTTTTTTTTAAATGGAATGGAAACAAAAAATCTTTAACTTCTATCTTAACAACTGAAGGGTGCATTTAAAAACCCTCCGGCGCGAGATAAGATGCTGCAGTCACGCAGCCCTGCTGCCATCTGCCCTCCTCGAAGGCTGAGCAGAACGAGCTCATGCCTGCCTGCAACTTATCACCGAGACAGACCCTTGGGGAGATTTGTGAGGCCTCTGAGGCTCGCTCTTCTCATCTCGTGGTAGAAACCAGCATACTCATCCTCTTCCCACCGCAAAGCAGATGGAGGGAAGATAAGAGGATGGTGAGCCTGCTAAATCCAGAAGAAAAGGGACGGCCCCTTGTGCAACAGTTTGTGTGTTGCCTCTACCTGCTGGCACCCTCGAAGCACCACAGGATAGGGAAGTTTTGATTAAAAAATGCCACAATAAAGCTAAACAATATATTGACGCTCAGGAAGTTCTCAGCATTAACTTAAAACAAGGCAAGGAACACATCGAAACCTTGAACACAACTTGGCTAAATAACCCCTGGTGCGGTACCATACAGGGCTATTACAGACTGCTGCTCTTCAGTGAGAACGCTGGATCCTCAGTGACAAACTCTGCAAAACGGAGGGAATTCAGACCACTACTAAATTCATTTTTCTCTTTTCTAAATTCACCTATGACGACAATTCTGCGCCAGGTTCTTCTAGGGCCAAATGAACCACGGGTATGGAAGAAAGCACTTACTTAGTATCGTTAATTCTAATTCACTTTTGCATCAGCAGGCGTTTTAACCAACTGGGACAAAATGGAGAACACAGTGGCTAAGATTTTTCAACCAAATTTCTTGGTGAGTCTCAATTAAGAACAGTGGAAAATCAGTTATTTTAAAATGTCTTCTGCTATCCTTGATACTGACCTAGTGGGCCTTAAATATTATCTTTGCATAAACTGACATCATTTGACTACTTTAAGCAATGCCATAACCATCCCATTTTCAAGTCTCAGATTCGATTTTCAGAGAGATATTAAAACTGATCAATCTCACTCTAGTGGAACAATGTTTCTGCAATGGCTCAAAGCTGCAATATCTTTCAAATATAATTTCAGCTTAGTTTCTTGAATTTGGAAACATTTTCTGGCTATGATCTCATCATCCCTATATACATGCTAACTTCTAAAGACACAAAATACTGTCAGACATTCAATTCAAACACAAAGTTCATGGCGAAATTTCCTTGACTTTGAACATTCATAATTTCATTGATTCTATGATCACTAAAGACAACATCCACTTTTTTTTAAAAATACAGATATTCACAATGTTATTGAAGGGGAAGTTATAAAATAATTCCAAATTTGCTAGTGTTTTTTTTTTTTTATACAATGAGGAAATACATTTAGGGAACTGAAAATTGTACCTTGTTAACAATACAATTGTTTGTATTTGTTATTTGGTGCATTTGAACTAATCAAAGTCACTATTTGTTCCCATGTCATTATAACATGAGCTGTTACCTTCTCAATTCATATTACATTTGAGTTTTCTTGGGGATCAACAGTCGAAAAATTTTCAGTTGAAAACACAGATGTCAAGGCAATTACACCTAGAAGTGCAGACAGGACACACCTGATGTTTCTATCAGTTTATAGAGAAACGGCAAGGAAATAAAACTTCCAACTTTGAGAGATTAAGATGAGCAGTAAACATTAAAGGCTTTGAAAATGTAATGTTAACTCAAATACTCTGAGCTGCAATTCACTAAACTTAAAAACTAATTTTCCCAGTTTACTAAATTTATAACACCCGGTAGGACAAAGTCCTGAGTGAAAAAGCTAGAGAACTTCTACAGGTTGATCTCAATGGCAGAACTTGGGAGTTTGAATAATCGTGGATTAAAGATGAGAGCAAGACCTCGGCTCACAAAAATATCGTGACCGTCACAGAACATACAAAAATTACACTGAAACCCTCTGAAAAATGCATTTTGGCAACGTACAACAACATCAAACCCTGGCCCTATCACTGTTCATCCAGAAAACCCATCAGGTCTATTTCCCACATCTCGATCAATTGTGAAAAAAGGTGGCACCGGCTGAATCATAAAGATAAGCCCAGTACCACTTACCCATACCAGAAGCGAGGATCACTGGATATGCAGTGGTTCAGATTCCGGTGCGCCAACGCCTTCTTCTTATTTAAGACAAATTCTTGTAATTTCATCTTTACTTCCGTGCTTGCCACTGCACCTGAAACGTCAAAAATAAAAAAGGTTATTTCCTCAATTCACATACTTTAAAGAACGTAAATTTCTAAAAGAATTAAATCTTTGATTTCCAGTCCAAAAGAAGAACTTTTCTTTCAAAGAGAAAAGAACAAAGTGCCTCCAGGAAGGAGCTCTCCTTATTTTTTTTTTATTTTAAAATCTGCCTTTAGCTTTGCATATAATCACAAATTGTGCCTGAAAACAGAGATTTAATCAGAAATTTATCATTGCACTATAAAAGATTTCTGAAGAGAATTTTTACACTTGCATAGAAGTACACTTAGAATAAAGCACTTGTACGAGGTATTCCAGCTTTCTTTTAATCAAAGGTATTTAAGAAAAAGGGTCTTGTGTACACTCAAGTTTTTAAATGTCACATCTGCAAGCAGAAGGGGAATGAGACAAATGTCTCATATGTAGATTTTGTCTTGAAAACTCTTGCAAATAGGGACCTCTTTGTTCAAAAGTATCTGTGTACAATAAGAACCACATAATATTCCAATTCATTTACAAGTGTGCAATTTATTTCTTCCAATAGAAAATCTAACATTTAAAGAAGCAAGTCAGTAATTTTGTAGCATAGAGTTAAAATGTCAACTGTGTAATTTCTAATCATTATTTCCTCCACAATAGAGACCAGTCTGTTTTACTCCAATGATGGATTAAAATTATCATTCGTTTGACAGAACAGATTCGCAGGCGGAGTTCCTGATGGAGTAATGCATAGGAAGTTTGGCAAGCAGAACACGTGGAAAGTGATGGTTCATATATACCATGGTGTCAAACAACAATTCCAAAGGAAAATATCTCGGCTAAAAGAAAATTAAAGGTCCAGGAAAATTGTCTGGTCTACTGGGAATAAAAACTTAAAATACTACACGGTGATCTTTTGTCTCCTGGATCCTACTCAACAACGTGCTGCTATTTCACAGACTGGGGAAACAATTTTTTCTCTCTCTCCAAGACAAGAAAACTGCAAGATTTTTATAAAGCACTGCCTGAAGATTTAATATTGCTCGACCACCAAAGCCAGGTTCAAAAGCTTGAAAATTTACCTTTCTTGGAGCCCTGCCTTTCTCACTAGCTCTACGAATGCAGGTTTGGCATGCAGCCCAATGGGAAGTTCAGCTGAGGAGCTGGAGATAAATTCATATGAGTATAGCAAGCCACATGGCTAGACCAGAATAGGTGACAAATTCATGCTTAAGGGTCTTCTCTCTCCAAAAAGTGTCATCTTTACTCTATTAGCATCCTTAAAATAATCAAACAAGGCTGCGTTCTGTCAGTTTTGGCTAAACCTGACATTATTTAGAAGACTTGAAGCTAAAGATTCTTGGTTCCTGAGGTTTACAAAAGCTCCCCTGGCATGTTTTCCTCCTTAATTAGAATCTGAAAGGCCCCGTATATGCTTTACAGGATAAAAATGTGTAGGCTTCCCCTTCCTCGAGCAATGCCGAAGCCATGAACCAAGCTGTCATGCCTGACCTTCCAACCATTACTCAGCTCTTGACCCTTCAGTTGAAAGATTTAAAAAAAAAAAAATAAAAAAATCTAACTCACTTTTAATATACTATGCTGGGTTATTTTGGACTCAGTCACATTGTTACAGGCAGCAGCACTGTGCAATTCGCTGTGAAGATGTTAAAGAGGACTCCAAAAGCAGGAAGGGACAACTTGCCACATACACGCTAGCAGGCACCGTGCAGGGATATAAGCAAAGAGGACAGGAGCAGAAGTCAGACATCAAAAGTCTGTACGTATGGAAGAAGTCCAGAGGCAGGAAGCAAGACACTCCACTCCAGTGGAAGCAAAAGGTACAGAAGAGGAGAAGGAGGATCAGAGAGAAGGAACCAGAGAACAAGAGCCCACACAGCAGCCCTGGCTGGGGGAGCAGCTGTGCGTGGTGGGGAAAACGAAGCTGTGAAGCCAACCCATCCACTTGGGAGGACCTCCTCGTTTAAAGAGGAGCCAGGAGCAAAGAGCAGATCAACTGTTAAGACTGCAAACAGGAGAGAGCCACAACGAGCAAAGTACTGCACACAGGATGGCTCCAAAGAGCCCAAAGACTAAGCCAGGTTACTTCTGCAGAGACAAAAGCTAGTTAGAGGTTGTCCCAGGAACAAACAGTATCTGCACAGAGGACAAGGCAGGGGTAGTTAGGAGAGAAAAAAGGAGGCCAGAAGCAGGACTAGGCTCTCAAAGAAGGGGGAGGTTGCGCAACCCAAGAGCAGAGGGGCGGGACATACGGATATTAACAGGAGAAAGCCCTCGATGCTAGTGGAGGCTGATCACAGCTCGTCAGCTCACAGGAGAAAGTCCCAAGACAAGCCACAGCCCAAGGCTGCCCGAGCAGCAAGCGAACGAATGATCCATGCCCCGAAGTGTCTGGAAACACAGATGTACAGGAATAGTTTTAGGTTCGATCCCAAAAGGGGAAAGACAGGATGACCAAATATTCCTTCTTATCCTGTGCAAAAGTCACCTTTACTTCCAGACACATTCTCCTTCCTTTCGTGGAAATCGTGCTTTTGATCAAAAGCTTTATGACAGCAGATGCCAGATCATGAGGGACAGGTTAAGTTTTCTAAGACGAGAACACAAGGACCTGATATTATGTTAATCCAAACTTATTTGTAATTTGCTTTCTAAAAGCTACAAAACAATATATTTTGGCTTATGGTGACGGAGAAAGGAGGAAGAATAAACTACACATCTATTACACACTCTTCATATTTCAGATCAGGACAATTTTAACTGTGTTGCGCTTCGCAAAATTTTCTGATGTGAGAAAAATAACTTAAGTATTCCTAAGAGCTGAGGTGCTATAATGATGATACACCATAGTACTTTTTATTTAAGAAGTAATTTAAAAATAAAACTGTAGCCATGGGAACAGGATCTTCAACTTAATATCCCCAAATTCTGGTTTTTTCCTCTACACCTACATGTTTCATCCAAAAAGGTGCTTCAATGCTTTTGCCATCTTACAGATTCAGGCGTTTTTATTTATTTGCAAATTACTTTAATGAGAATAGCCAGAGAGTCCAGCAAAACATTGATACAATATCGACAGCTGATGAGAACAGCAGGGTGAAGTGGAAATACTTACAGCTTTCATCCACTTCAAACCAACTCCCTTTATGTTAAAAAACAACACAAAGCAGCCAGAGGACAAGCATCACAAATGGCAGCCAACTGGACACCCGAGCAGCAAACTTGAATTACCATCACTTTTACTCATTCCTGAATGTTCATAGAATCATAGAATGGTCTGGGTTTGCAGTAACCTTGAAGATCATCTAGTTCCAACCCCACGGGCACAGGGAAGGGCACCTCCCACTGGACCAGGTTGCTCAAAGCCCTGCTCTTGAAAAAATAAAATGTTGTACTGCTTCTTTTAAGTAGATTCTGGTCGTTTGGTCTTTCTAATATTTAAAATGAACAAAATCCAAACCAAACACGCAGAGACACTTTAGACCTCCTATTAACTGCTTGGCAAAGATATGGCGGTAGGTCTGTGTGTTCCCTCATTTTGGCTGCGCCCTAAAGTCTGACGTTGCATGAAGTCCAACAAGGCCAAGTCCAAGATCCTGCCCCTGGGTCAGGGCAATCTCAAGCACAAACACAGGCTGGGCGATGAGTGGATTGAGAGCAGCCCTGTAGAGAAGGACCTGGATGAAAAACTAAGTATGAGCCAGCAATGCGTGCTCACAGTCCAGAAAGCAAAACACAGCCTGGCTGCATCAAAAGCAGCATGGCCAGCAGGTCGAGAGAGGTGATTCTGCCGCTCTGCTCTGCTCTGGTGAGACCCCACCTGCAGTGCTGCATCCAGCTCTGGGGGCCCCAGCACCAGAAGGGCATGGACCTGTTGGAGAGAGTCCAGAGGAGACCACAAAGATGATCAGGGAAAGTCTTACGAGGAGAGGCTGAGGGAGCTGGGGGTGTTTAGCCTGGAGAAGAGGAGACTCAGGGGAGACCTCATCACTCTCTACAACTGCCTGAAGGGAGGGTGTAGTCAGGTGGGGGTTGGGCTGTTCTGCCCGGCAACCAGTGACAGGACAAGGGGGTATGACCTGAAGGTGCACCAGGGAGGGTTTAGGTTGGCTCTTAGGAGGCACTTCCTCATGAAGGGGGTGCTCAGGCACTGGGATGCACTGCCCAGGGAAGTGCTGGAGTCACGGTCCCTGGAGGGGTTTAAGGAGAGGCTGGATGTGGCACTTAGTGCCATGGTCTAACCATTGCGATGGTGTTGGGTCATAGGCTGGACTTGATGATCTCAGAGGTCTTTTCCAGCCTCAATAATTCTATGATTCTGGAAAAGAAGATAGGAAGGGACCCTTGGTCAGGGAGTGTAGTGATAGGGTGAGGGGTAATGGTTTCAAATTGAAAGAGGGTAGATTTAGGTTAGATAAAAGGGAAAAATTATTTTCTGTGAGGGTGGTGAGGCACTAGAACAGGTTGCCCAGAGACATTGTGGATGCCCTCTCCCCGGAAGTGTTCAAGGCCAGGATGGGTGAGGCTTTGAGCAACCTGGTCTAGAGGAAAGTGTCTTTTCCCATGGCAGGGGGTTGGAACTAGATAATTTTCAAGGTCCCTTCCAAGCCAAACCATTGTATGATTTTTATGGTACCAAGATGCTCATGCAGGAATTCAACCTTCAGATAATTTTTTTCAGTTTCCTAGATCCCATCTCAAAGCATTATTTCGGCCCTGGTCCCCAGGGAAGCATTCCATTTTCTGGTACCCTTCAGCCCTCTCTGCTTCTCCCATCACAGGCTTCTTTATTTTGTTTGAAATGAAGACTTAACGAGTTGATAGTACAACTTGGTGAGGTCTTTTTCCTCCCATTCACTTCTAAAAGAAAACCGAACAAGCAACCGAAGTGTCTTTGATAAGGGAAATTGTGAGGCCATAATCATTTTACTGAATCTCGTCAAGTACATAATGACACGTGGGGAAGCCAACCACAATCCGTAACCTCATGAAAGAAGCACTTTCTGAATGAAAACACTTTAAAGCTAAGAGCTGAGAACTCGGCTACATCTTAAAAGAGTGAAATTAAGAAAAGTAAAAGAAAAAGAAATGCAGTGTGCATCTGGTGTATTTCATGGGCTTAATATTCTGCCTCCATTAGGAATGCTGCCAAAAATACTTCAAAAAATGTTAAATCAAGTAAAGAGATGATACGCTTCCTTTTGAAAAACGCTAAAGCAGCATTTAGGAAGACAAAAATGAAGATAAAGCATAGAAATACATTTCTCTCTTACTCTCAATACCTCCTAACAGTTTACATAAGCTCCCTGTGCAGCCGAGCTCTGCAGAGAGGCTATCATGAAGTTTTCTCCAGCTTTATAACGCTGCTTTATGGCTTCCATTCATCTGCTCTACCTGTCACAACCAAAACAAGTGAGCTTTTGCT
>NW_009720115.1:108891-147444 GCF_000703405.1 Apaloderma vittatum | reverse complement strand
TCCCTTTCTCTTTGTTTTTTAGCTGCTGAAGTTTCTGCTCCCGGTGCTGCTTCTCCAGCTCCTGCTCCTGTCGGTGCTGCTCCAGCTTCCTCTGGTGCTCCAACAGCTCCTGCTGATGCTTCATCGCCAGCATCTCCTGCTGCTGCTGCGGAGAAGGGACAAGGGGAGAAAGAGCAAATGAACACTTGTCAGACTTCCAGAAGCTGCTATCAGCTGACAATAATGTTGCTTAATTCATAAAAACAGGAAAAATGGCACCATGACTCACTTCATACAGCCCTGTCTGTCGTTCAGGACAGCACTTATGCTAAACCATAGGCACTACATGCTCCAGGCTTCAGGGCACGGTTTGTTTACAAGCATAAGTATCCTGCTTGGAAAGCACCTAATCTGAGAAAGAGACAAAACCAAAAAGGTGCTTCCCCAACCACCTTCACTGCTGCCAAAGGGTGCAGCTGGGTCCCCACTTCTACTCCATGAGAATCAACTGCCAACGCTGCCCTTCTGGCGCTTGGTGCCCAGAACCTGCGCTGAGCCAGTGCAAACCACTGCTCCAGTTAGATCTTCATCTTCCCTCCATCGTCTCTTTTAAGTAAAACCCCATTAGGACATTTTAATTACGAATGCTCATATGTTCACCCTGTAAAAACCCTACGCTGAAGGATTGTTGCTGAGCTCACCAAGCTAGCAGCAAAACAGGCTACCATCGAGGCAGGTTTTAGAAGACCAGTTCAGTTCCCTTGCACATATGAATTTTTCAATGAGCCTTTAATTATATGATTTTGCATTCTTATTTCTCCAACAGTCCTTCTCTCCCTGTGTACACAGAGGAGTTCCCATGGACTGGGACAACTATATCTTTTCAACTTCATCAAACGCCGGTCACTTCCCGTCTGTTGTGCAAACCTCACCCCCCAAGTCAAATGCAAAAGCATTAGCTGCCTTGTGGGCATGCTCACCACCCATTTCTGAGCCTAATTATAAAAGAATTGATTCATTACAAAAACAACTTCCAGTAATCTCTCAAGGAAGGATTTATCCCGGCCCTCCTGACTGGCATGCATTCATGGGAAGAACCGAGAGACAGGCTGTCTAATTGAGGTCAAGATTTGCAAAGCTGTCATCAAATGGGATGTTCAAGACTTGAAGCATCGAAGGCTCCTGCCTTCACTCACTGCTTGGGTCCCCCCTTGAGTCTCCAAATCCCAGAATCCAGAAGATGTGCATGGACACAGGGACCTCCTGGGAAATTTGGGATTGCTTTGCCCAGCCCAGAGCACCCTTTGTGGGTCCAGGAGGGACGATTCCTCCATGGATTGGAGGCAAGGCTCCTGGGGTGGTACCTGTTAGTGTTCAGAGAACAAACACCCCACGTCTTGAGAGCCGGCCAGGAAAGAGAGAGCTGGGCTGTGGAAAAGCAGATGACAAACGACAAGTTTCAGGAGCCTGCAGCTTGGCTAGGTGTGAATGGGTCTCCATGGGGCTTGCAAAAGGTGTTTCCCCAAGCACAGGGCTTCTCCCCTGAGTTCCACTGAAAATCGCTTCTTCTCAAGGAGGAAAAAAAAAAAAAAAAGCTCACACTAAGATTTACCATCTTCCCAATTTCATTTGCACCCTTTTCCAGCAAGATACGTGCTAAAGACAACTACCCGGCCTGCTCTAATTACTCCTGCAAACTCCTCCGAACACAGGAGCATGCCAAGCTCCCCGCCGCCCCGATCGCCTTTAGCCCGCCCCGCACTCTTTACATTGGCAGCTTATAAACTAGCAGATTGATTTTCAGCTGGCAAGCTTAACCTTCGAAACCCTGACCGCTCTGGCGATAGACGAGGCTTCTCAGAGTCTGGACTTAATGGGTGCCTGTGCTCAGATACCACCCACTGCTCCAGGTTCACAAAATCCTGTATGTGGAAAGGGATCAGGGCAAGCCATGGCTATTACGACAGGGAACCTGCTCCCCCCGAGAACATGTCTCACCTCATCCTTCTCCAGACCCTGACAGCCTGTGCGTATGCACGCAGGACACCCCACCCCACGTCCACTCGGTTTTCCTTCTCCTTTTGCACATTTTTCTACTTACGCTTTTATCAGCAATTTCCCATTTTAGTTAGTGGTAGGGTATGTTTGTGCTTTGCCTGTGGACACACTATAGGCCATACACATAAAATTACACCATTCTATAAAAGGATGCAAAAAAACTAATATCAGAGGTACTTCACAATCTGCCTGGCTATCTGCTGTAAACTCTTGATGGAGGAGTCCCTGCTGCTGCTGGTTCCAAGCAAGGCAGACTGTTGCAAAACACCGAACACCAGTTAGCAGAATTTATGGTGATTGCACCTATGTTTCCGTTCCTAATTCTATTGAATTTTATGTAAACAACAAAAAAAATCCGATTCTAAAACCTACAAAAGGAAAAAAACTCAAAAAAAAATAGGGAAAAATAGTTTTTTTTTGTTTTATAATTAAGCAGCAGCTTCCACTAACACATCTCCAGTTGGAGAAAGACTATCTTTTCAGACTTCCAACAAGTCCACCACATGGTGGGCTTTTATAACCTAGCCATAGAAAGTATGCAAATGAACAATATTTAATGCACAATATGTTAAAACAGGTTTTGTTATTTTTATGAAATCAGGAGCCTTTTTTCTCCATCTGCAGTCTCCTAAGCTTTGCGTGCTATGCTTCCTGCAATGGTTTACATACATTACGATGCTTTAGAAGGAACCGTGCTTTCATTGACATCTGTAGTGAAATGTAAATGAAAAGACCAATTTGTATCTGGATGGCTTATAGAAGTTTCATTAGAGATGTATTGTTTCCGCTGATTTTGACCCCAGTTTCCACAAAGTCTATTCTTAATATAGTTTTCAAATCTTTTCAAAGTTGAAAAGGAAAATAAAAAAAAATAATAAAGAAGCAACCTCTCAAATCGCACCCATGAAAAGCAAAAAGAAATCGCTTTGCTGGTGTCTGCTGTAGCCTCAGAAAATTACTAAAGGAAAACTCATTTGGGTGCTCTGTCTGAACTGCAACGTCTTCTTACGGCACGAGTGTATTTCTCCATCCTTAGGTCTGAAAACAAACGACACAGACAGGATTTGGGAGGAAATACACGGCGCAGGCTCAGCGACGTGCAAGGGCGCTGCCGGTGCCGTTGTGCTCACCAGCTCGGGTGATCCCACCGCACAGACTGCGCCTCCAGGTTTCATAACTGCTCCAAGGACCTCGGACAAGGATTTTTTGGGGTGCTGGCCCAAGACGAGCCTTGCATTGCCCATCCTTGCTGCTCTTACCCATCTCATTACAATAGAGCCAGAGGGAATAACTATCACATTACAGCACAGTTTTCTGTGCAAAAAGCTTTATAACCATAAGCTTTAAAACTTGCTTGATGCTAGAATATATCCCGATTTCTTATTTGGGGTTTTTTTGTGTATTTAAAATGTTTTTTTTCTGTTGGTGCTTTATGAAAAAAGACCCACACACAGCAAGAGAACCCACTGCTGACTAACAAGAGAAGCAGGAAGTTTGATAACATGCAAAAAAGCTGTCCTGCACACAAAATGTACTGAAACTTCAGAAAAACGTGAGCTTCTAACTCAGCTAAAGCAATCGAGGCAAATTTTAAGAGGCAGTAAGCATTCAGACCCACGTGTGGTCAGCTGCATCACAGCCCTACCACCCTCCTGTGCCACGCACAAAATTTCTTCTGCCATGGTAACAGCCGCACGCTGGGGGCTTGGTCTGGCATTTAACCTTCCCTTGACTATCTCAGTGGGGGGAAAAAAAAGCCTATGGATGTCTAAAGGGAGAACATTTCAGCGCCGCATTTGAGTGGGACGCAATCTCCCGCGCTCCTGCCTTTTGGAAAGTGCCTGAGTTAGGAATTCATAAGCATCTCTTGAACTGCAATTCACGGCGTACCAAGAGACGCTTAGGTGGCTCTCATAAGGATTATTAATTACTGAGCAAGACCGTGCTCACGTACCACATAATACACCAGATCTCTCTCGCTGGCAAATGAATCAATGCCGACTCCGCAACACCCGTGTGTTAATTACGCATAGCTGGAGCAGTATGGTTTTTTTTCCCCAACTATAATGAAATTTAAATATTTGAGAAATACAAAGTGATACACCATGGGAATTCCCTTGTGCTCAGACTAATTCAACTATCAATTTGAGGAGCGTATCGTGTGACAAACACGCACACTGCATTAGGGAGTGCAGCTAGGAACATCTGAATCAGGTGCTCTTGCCAAAATAAATATTTGTAAATATTTATAACTATGGGGATTCCTGCATATGTTTAATGTCACTGCTTCCACTATTTATGAAAACTGCACAAATGTTTAACTGTACCTGTAGTTACTGTTGCCGGTGCTCCCTTAGCATATATTAATATTATTAAATGTAACAGGGAGAACATAGAGCATTTCCAGGTATTTATCAACTGTAAGCTAGCTGTGAGGACTCAGCAGGGCAGTGGATTTTGGCTTCACACTCCTTAATTGTCTTCAGTTCTCCAGCACGTCTACCTAGAACAGGGACTGATGACACCTTATCAGCAAGCACACTGTCAACTCCCACTGCACAAAGTAACTTCTTTATAAGCACAGTGAAGCTAAAACAGTTTCCTTTACTTATTATAACAGAAGTGGAAAGGTAGTGCTCCAAAACCTTCCAGCAGCCTCAGTCCCAGAAGCCAGCCAGCATCCTCCTGAGAAGCACGTGGTGCTGATAGCAAAGATCCCACTGACTAGAGAAAACGAGGATGTATTTCATGGAAACAACTTGCATTAAGACTTCCATAAACAATCTTCAATTTGCTACATGAGTAACAAGAGTGCTGGTCCTTCCTGCATCTCGGTACCTTGCAGACGCTACCTTATTCTTCCCCCTGAACCCTGGCACTGCTCTCTGCCCACGTTCCTCTGCTCCCTCCTTCCCATACAACCATCATTTCGAAGGCACTTCTGTCATTTATTTCACATGCTGCGGTGAAACTGATTAAAATCTGCAAAGCAGGAAAGGTTTTGAAGCTTAGACTATGGCTCCTAGGTTTTTATAATATATATTTTGAATAGTTCACTGCAATTAGTGGAAGGCAGCGTAAAACTCTCTGTACCCAGACAGCTCACCCTTACTCATGCAGATAATCACATATACAAGTCTGGGTGAACAACAGTCAGCATACTTATCGGCGATAAACGTCTCCTGGGATCCAAAGAAGCCCAGTGTTGTGTCCAGCTCCCAATTCACGTCTTGACCTATATCCGAGATCACCTACTGAGGGTGCTCCAGCGTGGTGGGATGTCACCTCAAGCACTTCTGCTGCTCCTTCCTCCCAGCACAAGGCAGCTGGTGCAAACAGTGTTTTGTCATCTGTCGCCTGCTTTGGCAAAATTCTGTAGTTTTGAGGGGTTAAATCAGGTGTGTGTAAGGATCTGGAGCTCAGATTATGTGAAAATAGAGGAAAATCGTAGGCGATGATCAAGAAAGAACTCTCAAAAATACATACGCATCAAATCACCCCTGAAAAATCATTAGCTACGGGCGGAAGCAAAGCACAGATGTCAGTAGATTTCTGGGAGAACCGTTGTACTGGGTTATTTCAGAGAGCTCTCAATGCTGCCCATTTCTTTGGCCGAACTCTCTGCTTCATGTTCTCCCCATCCTGTTTATTGAAGTCTCAGGCTGCGACGCCAGTTTCAGGATTCGCTCTCTTGGCATGTTTCAGGGTATCTCCTAGAGCACCGGAGACTAGTCAAAATTCATCAGTTACACTGGGAGAGGGGAGTGGAAAAAAAAGTTGTGGTTTTCAACTGAAGCCAAGACACAGAAATCTGAAAGCACAGCTCAGAAGAACGAACATCTATCATCTCTTTTCTTGGACGTATCAGCAGCTGAAAGGTATATTCAGTGTGCCCCTTCCCAGCTATCAGGCAGGCTGAGAGCACGCAGTCCTGTGCCAGAAGCTCTCGCAGCCAGCATCTTTTCGCTAGGCAGGGAAACGATCCTTCCCAGTTGACAGCTTCCTGGGCAAGAGACTGATCTTGGTTAGACATCTCCTACTGAGAATGTCTGGTGTTCAAGTTTATGAGGCTCAAATGTCTCCAGGAAAGGGAACGATGGTTATGTTCTTTTATTGCCAGCTCTAGGTGAAAAGATCCCACGTTATTAGTTTGGCAGGCTGACACTAAGAGATACAATTTTGTTTCCTTCCCATGCCATTACTGCTTACCTCTCCTCAAAGGCTGAAAGCTTGCACAGCAGCTTCATCCCTCTAAGCCCTGAATACTCTTCCAAGGTACAGCACTGGGAACACATTTACATGTGCCTTTTGCTCCCTGACTGCCACTCCAGCCTATTTTTTAACCTTTCTCCTGAAGCGGAGTACCTGAGAGAAAGCCTTTCTAGAAAGCACTGAGCTCCATTTGTAGTATCCAGCACATTCAATTCCCTCTCCCATTTTCCTCTCTAATGGTGAGGAAAGCTCTTTGCATTTGCCTCTGCTGGGCTTATTACTGAAGGGGAGGACAAATCCATACACCTTGCACCAGGAGCAGGGAACATCCATCCAACCACAGATGGCTATAAAGAATCTCTATAAATCAAAGAATCACACATATTGTCCTGTAAAGAAAGGTGCTCCAGACATTTAACGATAAATGAGATTTTATCCCAGCATAAGGGATCAGACTTCTATCCTCAGAGGAGCAGTTATGTCTTCTGTGAACTGTTTTGGGGTGCAGAGAGCAGAGGAGTTGCAATGTTAGGCTAAAATAAGGAGTGGAGACGTAGGTCAAAGAGATCCTGTAATAGAGCAGCTAGAGGAGCCACCAGTGGGTTTTGGTCATTTCAAACAACGAAATTTGAAAAAAGAAAAGGAGGAGCGTGGCTGTATCCACTGATCCACCACTCCCCATTACCTGTGTGAAAGAATCCACTGGACCAGAAGGCTGGCAGGGATGGAAGACCTCGCTGAAGTGCTCCTGCCAGGCTCCTCAAACAACCAAGGGAAAACACAGGGGCGGGGGTAAAGCAGGGAGGACGATGAACCACCACAGGCAGCGTGGCTGCCGACACATGGCACCAGTTGCCATTCCCGTGCAATTTGAGGTTCGGTTCCGCTGGGATGGCGGGTGGGCACAGGGGTGAAGTGGACTGCAAAGCGCTGCTCTTCATCTGACATGAGGCAGTGACGGCCCCAGCACCTGCGGTGCTCGGAGGAAGGCTACATGCTAAAAATGACTGTTCACCATCATCTAATGCTCATGCAAGCACAGCAGAAGTATAGTATTTAAAGGTAACATGCCACCAACATAAATACCAAATATTTATCGTTTTCATGCACTGCCACCAGTTAAACAGGAAACTTAAACACAGAGATTAATCCAACAACACTGTTCTTATTGTGTGTGCATGAGTGAAGTTATTCACAACATGATTTATGTTTTAAATGCCACTTCTTTCTCCCATACACCAGCTCAGTGTTGTTAAGAGACCATATGCAGCAACGGGAACTACGAGTTTATCAACATTAATTTATCAGCGATGGTGTATATTAACAGGTCAATATATCCAGCATAATGACAAGATCCACTTGGGTATTTCTTTACTCCTGCCCTGGTACTCTATGTATTCTCTTTGACCAGTTCCAACCTATTTTATGTAGTTTAAAAATAAGCTAAAATCAGAGTTGAAAATTCAGATGTGTGAACTGCAAAATATTCCTTTTCCTGCTGTTTATTTTGAAATACCAAACTGAATAGAGATCATGAGACTTCTAGCTTCTAAAAAAAATAATCACTGTGCCCCACACACATTTTACTGCGAAACAAACTCAGGTTATAAAGCATGAAAAACAGAAATTTGACCACTTCAGAAGTTGTTTGGACTCCATAAGAAAAAGTGAGATGTGCTACCAAAAAAGAAAGATCCTGTATGTGTCTGTCAGCCAGCGAACTCTGCCATTTACGTCAGACATTCAGCCTTCAGAACACCCAAAAGTCAGCCCAAGTTTAAGTCCAACTTCAGGAGATTAATTACCAAGAAAATGCACTGGGTGAACATCTCCTCTTCACCAAAGGAACGTGGAGATGCTGAGCTCAGGGGGCAACAGGGTTTTTGTCTCCCGTCGTCTATGGGTCAGAAAAACTTCGTCTTCTGCTAGAAAGCTGTGAAGCCCCAGAGCACTTCAGTAATGGTGCAAGGAGGACAAGGCTGGCTGTACCAGTAGGCTCCATAGACACCAGTACAGGGATTCACAGGATGAAGCCACCGTGTCCACGGGCTGTAGCTTTTACTTCATTTTCAACTGAAGTTTTTGCATCTCGAATGCTGGTTTATGCATCCGAAAGCTGGAAAAACCTGGAGCTCTCATTCTGCTCCTTCCATCCAACAAACCACGGTCCACCTCAGAAGAAGCCAAAAGGAAAAGTGCATTTTTTATCAGTTTTAAAAGTCAATCTGTAAGGACCAGTGCAGAAAATCTTCCTAGCTTCAGTCCAGACTTCAGCCCAGCTTCAATCCAGCTTCAGTCCAGACATCACCAATGCTATGTAGGAAGATGCCCAAACTAACCCAGCCTGCTGAATGGCTGCTTCTTCAACCAGGAGATGCTGTATGAATTTGTTGACACTATCCACCCCTCTCTGTGCAGGTTTGTCCTCAGCATTCTCAGGAAAGATCTTGACTGTAAGGCTGAGGAAAGTCACACCCCCATCCTTCAATGAGAGCAAATGCTCTGATCTTACAAAAACTCTCCCCAGGGTTACCTCCATCAGAAGATAAGCTTTGCAGCATCCAGGTCTAAGTCTTGGAGTCAGCTTCATGTACCAGAAAAATGAGGCAAGGTCACCAAAAGAGAACAGGAAGCTGTCTAGAAATAGCAAGAGAGCACGATACAATGCATTCAAGTAGTAACAAGGCACAAAATGTTCAGTCTGGGGTTTTTGGGGCTGTGGTTTTTTTGCTGGGTTTCTTTTTTACCATTGACGGTACTCTGCTGCAGTTTTCTAAGATGAATAATCCCATCATGTCAGAATCCAGACAGAGGCAGACACCTGGTATCTCTAGGCTTTTTAAGTTTCTCTTGAAAACGATGCAGGCTGTGAGGAACAGGCACTCTGCAGAACAGAGGCACAAAGCTGAGCAGAGAGAGTCCCTCCACACTGGCTGCTGCGGGCGAGGATCAAGCAGACAACGCTCAGCATCAGGAGTCAGGACGCAGCAGCGTAAAAATGGAGGTTTGTCCTTCAAGAGCCCAATGTAAGGAGCACGACATAACAGAAAGGGCACGCTGTGCAAGAACCAAGGTGCCATCTCCAGCATTTCCAACCTGGGGGCATGGGGAAAGTGCCACTCAGCAAAGCTGCAAAGGAGAGATAGAGGATGCCAACTCCCTATTTGAAACATATTTTTTCCCATTAAGTAGGAATTGACACAGAGAGGCCACCAAAAAGAGGCTCTAAGCACTGTCAGGGCTACACTGAAAGCAGCCACACTAAAATAAGATTTGGTTTGTGCCCAACGAGCTATCCTGCACCCAAACCTGCCATTCCAAGGGCAAGTGGTTACAAATGGAAGAGCAGTTTCTCACCTTAGCATCAACATGACACCTATTGAGTCTAGCTATGTTTGGAAAACAATTACGTTATCTTTACAGAATTGCAATATCTGTACAGAAGATTCCCTGAAAGATTTTTACTCTCCAAAACAAAGATAAGGAACGGCTGGAGAGTTTCATCCCATCTCTGCACAAGAGACTAACATCTTGGATCTGTCGCCACATCTCAGTCAGGTCTCGGAAGCTACACTGAGGAAAAATTTGTCACCCCAAACCACAAAAGCTAACAAAACCATCTCCTCGGGCTTTATCTGAACATTGCTATGCTATAAAGCCAATGTCTGAACATATTCCACGTATTTTCATTTATTGGCATAAAGCCATCAAGCAGCACAGCATATTGTTAAGCATGGGAAATCGCTGCGTTAATAAAAAGGAAACAATTGTAGGCCAATTCCTCAGTGAACACTGCTACAAAGCTCCCTTCACTGTAGTTGCTTCTGTGCAAACCCTGGACTCCTCTGATCATCCAGTCTATGTTAGATGCACAGCCTAGCACTCCCTCTGCCACTGATGCACACAAATACTCTTCTCAGATCACAGGAAAACCACAAATACTATTGCATGACAGAATTAACATCGTCACATGCCTCCAGGTTAGGATTTTGGGCCCACGAGGAGCTGTGAGGCTCAGCTCTTGCCTGTGTGTTGCTATCCCATCAGCATCAAGACTTTTCTGGTGTCTGCTGTCATGTGCTAACGCCGACGTGCGTCAGCATCCCAAATAAGTTTCTGGCTTTAGCTATAAAACAGCCAGAGCTGGGAAGAGTCCTGCTCCAAGCTTGGGCAGCGCCGGGACGGAAGAGATTAACCGCATTACCCACCACGTCCTTCGCTTCTCTGCTGAGCTCACACCGCCCGAGGTGCCTCTTGGCCAGCCAAAGCGCGGATCCTGCCCCTCTTCAATCATCTCGCGCCGGCTCTTGAGCAGAGGCAAATGGAAAAGCTTTTGGTAACTTCCAGCTGATCTTGGCTGGGAACGAGTGACTCACAAAGGAAAAAATTTCACTGCCGATTCCTTCGCAATCAAAGGTCAAGCACAGCTCACACTGGGACCTGCGGAGAGTCTTTCCACCATCTCACCGGCAACAGCCTCAGCGTCAGGCTCCTTATTCCATCCTTGTTTTTGTTTAGGAAGGCAGATTCGAAGGCTATAAATATTGTCACACATCTGGCGAGGTGCGCCTGAGCGGAAAATCCGTCTTGCCGAAGGTAAGCGGCTACAGGAGAGAGGAGACGTTGCCTCTGCCTCCAGTGCTCACCAGCTCCAGATTCCTTTCCTCACACTGTTTTCGGACGTCAAACCTCAGCAACCTCTAGAGCTGCACTGTAGCTGTAAAAGACAGCTTTCCCTATTTCTGTGTGGCCTGGGGTCTTCGTAAGGCTCGGCTTATTTCCCTTAACATGACAGGGTTTTCTCGTTACACCCCACTCCCTCTGTGTGCTGAGCTCTAATTGTGCCCGTTGTACCTCCCTCCCACAAATATTATTTCACTCCTAGCCCGGCTCTCCAAATTGCACAATCTTCTGGAATTTGCCACCTTTATGTGGAGGCCATTTCCTCCAAAATACAATTTCTACAAAAGCAAGGGCTGCTTGGAGGCACAAGGAAAGGGACTGCACGTGCAGGCAGAAGGACTGTGACCATCCTGTCGACTTCTGCTCTTGCACTAAGTCAGACAATTAAAACTGGGCTGCTGGAATAAAATCTCATTCTGGAAAATGCCCAAACTTGAGATTTCAATAGGAAAAAGTTATCTACTTAAATAGAAAAACAACAAGGACACGCCAGCATTTTTCAAGCCAAATTTCATTTACTTAAGAAGACCTTAAGATGTTTCTTATACTAGTGTTTTGCTTGAGAGGTATGAGGGAGAGATGTTCCCCTCTCTTAGTTCACATCAAGTCAGAACAGCTCCTCCGCTCACACTGACACCACAGTAATAAAAGAAAGAAAACAAACACAAAATGTGATTCCTCCTGTACTAGCCGAGGGGTTAACAGTTAAAATGAATAAGCTCTTTAAAATCTTCACAGTGCTGCTTGCTGAAACTTAGCAATGCTGGCTGTACACATGTCTGTCCAAAATATAGAAGAGCTGCTTAAGAAATGCATCAAAACTATTTTTTAATTTTAGTAGCAGATGCGCAGCCACTGAATTCCTGTCACAACTATTTCACATCTCTTAGTAGAAGAGAGCAAAGGTACTTGAACCTGAACATCTTGACAAAAGAGGGATCCAAGGCAGTGTTTGCTCTGCCCGTGTAACTGTACCCAGACACTGGTCTGCTATAGCCAAACCCTGCGTACAATCTAGGAACTGTAAGCAAAAGGATTCAGCATCGGGCGACAGGGTTAAGCATAGAAACTGCTGCTCCAGTTCATGAACAGATGAAGAAAGAAATGATTTGTACTCATTGATTAAAATGGTGGATGGTAGGCTGTAATGAAAAAAGCCAAATTAATTGATTCTAGATAGTGCTAGATATGCAAAACGTAAGATGCAGAAATTCTCCCCCCTTTGCAGAAATAGTTTACAAAGCAGTTGCAGGATTTAATACTCTGATTAATGAAGGCCGTGATCACCTCCAAGGAAACCAGTGCCAGGGAGAAAGCCAAAGAACTGCCATTTTATTTGACATCAGAGTAAGTCTAGAGCTTTCATGTTTACATTTTTAATTTTTGGTGCGTTTTGTTAGATTTTGAGGCTGTTCTGATGCTGAAAATTCTAACAAAACTACAGGAGCACTGATATTCTAGTAAGGAAGTTTGCAAAATACATAATCAATGTCAGGGAAGGCAACGGTGATGTCCAAGAAACACATCTGGTGCAGGAGTAAAATGTGCTGCAAGCTCACTCCAGTCACCAGTCATTACAACACAGGGTCAACCCATAGAAATCTGAGCAGGTTTAGTTTTCCAAGTCTTTACCTACCGAAAGCGAGACTTGATCTCCACCTGAAGAAGACACTTGGGAATACATATTTGTAAAAGTGCTGGACGGACACACAACATCTCAATTTCAATACCACAAAATCGTGCTACAAAACACTGAAGAACCTGACACCTACATCACTCAGTCTGAACTATTTCTGCATGTTGGACAGTTTGCTTTGGAGACAAGAGACTAATGAATTTCTTAATCTCATTAGTGATGCTGATTGGCTTACAATCATCAAATGAAGCCAGCTTACTCTGAGCTCCCAAAGAGCATGGCAAGAATTTGCTCTTTCTTTCACATATTTAGTCTAGAGATTCAATGTTTGAGTAAACAAAAAAGATAATAGACCGCATCCTCAGTCCTGCTTGTCCGCACACCAGAGGCATGCCCAGCAGCAGCTCATCTGCTCAGATCTGGCAAAAAACAGGCGAGTTTGCGAGCTGTGCACTCCCTGCCCAGCACCTTAAAAGCTGAGGAGAGCAGCAGTAGGAAGGATTTCCTCAATTCAGTGTGGATGCAAGAGCAAGCCCTCCCTCGCACGCTTGGAGCACTGTGGTTTGTATGTGTGTGTACATGGGACATTTACTACACACCCTGAGGAACCGATTTTTAAAAACACCTGAATTACTCCAAGAAGAGCTCCATATATTCATTCTATGGTTCAAATTCTAGTGCTTCACTTACACAAGAACAACGATTTTTATTTGGTTTCATATCCCTCCCTGCTTTTCTTTGTGAGCCATAAAGACACTGGACATCTTGAATCTAAATATGACCTAAAATCACTGGACTTAATGCAGTTGCCAGTTTCTGAAAGTCAGTTTAACCTAAGAGTCATCTAAATGTGGGCTGACTTACAAACGTAAAAGTATGTTTTCCCAAAGAAAGCTCATCATAGTTACACGTTAGCATATGATTTTGGGTTCATTTCATTTGTGAGACATCATTTCAATAACGTGCTGTTTTATTTTTAAAGCAATTCTGGGCATGATGACACACTTATTACTATGGGGAGAGATCACCTTGCAGGTCATCCTTTTTCACACAGGATTATATCATTCCTATTTTAAGTTTTTCAACTGGCTAAGCTTACAGATTAGAGGAAGAACTTCATTACTTAATAGTCTAGATATACTGTGCTAACTGGCTTCTCAAAATTAGATCTTGACTTCCTTCTAATGCAGATTTTCAGTAGAATCAATCATAGCTTTAACATAAATGAGGGCAAAACCAGTCCTATCATCAGCGCTCAGAACTTGTCTGTTAAATCTCAATGCCCCTTTCTTATTTTTAATAGAGGGACATCTAAAGGCACACGCACTTACAAGGAAGCAAGGGAAATATTTGTCAGGGGTATTTCCCATCCTTTTATCTTGAACGTACTGTGTGAACCACAGATGCTACTCACACACAAATGCATACATATAGACACATATGTACACAAACATAGCTACATACATATACACACATATATACCTTTATTATGCATACATATGAGTGTATATATAAATGCATTTATACGCATGCACTTCCCCACACTTTTGTCCTGAATGCAACACAGAGGACCCAGTAAGGACACAGGCATTTGCAATAATCAGTCTTCAAAGAGCATCTGGTCTTACAAAAGTCAGGCTCATATCTGTGTTTGAAAAGTCTGTAAATAATACACCATTAATTTTTAATCCTATCTTCCCCACTCTGACATGTATTTTGTATAAAAATGAAAGTTATATAAGGTTGAATTGAGGTTGCTTTTTAATATTACATTAACGTTATTTACCATGTGCAGCGCTAATCCCCCTTTGAAACGAAAGCATATTAGCAATTCTGAAAGCTTATGTTACCATAGCGATAGTCTATCACTGTGAAATATTTATATAATGTCTAACATTTTCACTATGCAACGACCATCTTCTAAACTGAACTTCCTACTTATGCTGTGCATTACATTTCCTCTCTGTCCCATGCAAGGGAGCAGCGCAAAGCACCCAGCCGGTTACCTATTCCCAGAGACGTACTAAGGTCCAAGCGTGTGGCTTGCACCTCGTGCTGATAGCACATGCCCAGCAAGCAGTTTAAAAGCCATTCCGCTCTCAAATATGTGATACTGGCAACAGAAAACCTAAACACCCTCCTGTTGGGTTAAATTCTATCAAAATTTCCCAAACCCTGGGAAAGCAAGCTGCCTGCTGGCAGTGGAGCACAGGACGTCGCAACACACAGGCAGATGGGTGGATAACGTTTCACGTGACACCAGCTTACCTTGCTTCCTCTCCTCCACCCTATTCTCGCTTTTAAATCTTGGTGCTCGCATCCCTTTACAAAACACCACTCTCCAGACAGGTTTTACCAAGTGCAGCACAGCATCCCCACCCCCAAAATAAATTCGTTGGTGCATTCAGGCACTGGAGCACCTCTGCTACGAGGACAGGCTGTGGGAACTGGGATTGTTCAGTCTGGAAAAGAGAAGACTTTGGGGGGACCTAATAGCTGCCTTCCAATAGCTGAAGGGAACCTACAGGAAGGCTGGGGAGGGACTTTTTAGAAGAGTGTCCAGCGATAGGACAAGGGGAAAGGGGTTTAAGTTGAAGGAGAAGAGATTTAGATCTTAGGAAGAAATTCTTCAGTACAAGGGTGGCAAGATCTGGAATAAACTGTCCAGAGAAGTTGCAGCTGCCCCCTCCCTGGAGGTTTTCAAGGCCAGGATATATGAAACCTGGTCTAGTTGAGAGGCGTCCCTGCCATGGCAGGGAGGTTGGATCAGATGATCTCCAAGGTCCCTTCTGACCTAGGCCATTCTATGACCTCCTCCTGCCGAGAGGATGGTTTTGCACATCACCCACCGCGAGGCTGCCCATCGCTTACTTTGATGTGCTCATGCAGCTGGGCTTCGTGCTGCCGGGAGAGCTGCTCGTGCTGCCGCTGGAACTCGGCGATGAGGATCTGTCTCTGGATCTGCTGCTTCTGCTTGAGCGCCAGGAGCTCCTGCTGGAGCTGCTGTTCCCGCAGCGTCGGCTCCGTCACCGGCATGGAAAACTGGTGGTCCAAGCGCAGATCCATCGGGACTGAAGTCGGTGCAACTTGCAAGGGCAGTGCTGTGGTCACATCAACTGCAACGTGAAAACGTGAGAGGAGAGGTGAGTGTACTCCCTGTTCAGACATGGATCTAATTCTCATACTGTGACCATGAAAAGGGCTTCAGGAACCGTGGATTGAATCAAGAATATCATTAAACTTGCACCAATTTTAACACGGTAAAAAAGCACTTCAGCCACCACCTCCTACAAACATGTGCATTTTCTAAAAGCAAAGGACGTCACACATGACCCTCTTTGATACTGCTCTACACGAGTGTATTCAAAACATACACCTCTGTTCCACTCCTCTAGCATCACTTGAAATAAGAAGGATAAAGATTAATCTAAGACTTCACAGAAAGAATCAGTTTTGACTTACAATAGATCAACTGACAGGCTCCTGTGGTCAGGAACATGAGGGTTCCACATTTAAGAAACTTATGCAGAAAAAAAACCCCTATTTGCTGTATCCCTTATAACCAGTTTTGGAAAGGAGCTTAGCCAAAAGCAAACGGATAAAGAAGCAACTAGGAACAATAGTTAAGTGCTTCGGTGACAGACTAGACTTACGGCAACCACCAGAAAGGTGCAAACACATTTCGCAGGCAGTGATGGGAAGAAGCAGGTGCCCAAATGGTGGCTGTGCAAAGACTTGTCCCTGTTGTTCAAACTCCAGGTGGGACAAACCTAAGGCACAACCAAGACCAAGGTAGAGAACAGTACTGTGTGCTGAGAGATGTATGTCAAGAGAAGAAAAAAGGGAAAACTATCACCTTGATTATCTGCGTAGTAAAGATCAGTGCTTTGTTTACACAAAAATCATCTCCCTGAAGACAATATGCTTGTAAAAAAGGGCAGCAATATATCGAGAAAAAATACCTTTGCATAACTGAACTCATCTTGTTTCTGCTAAAAAAAAATTACTGCCATCCCATGAATGACTAAAAATTTCTAAATTGCACCAGTTCTGTGTTCCTTATGTACTCCATACATTTGCCACGTCTAGTGCCTCACTCCAAATGTCAATCACTAACTCTTCTGACAACTTCAAGTGAGTATCACCTGCAGAATAAAAAAGGCTAACCCTTCAAAACATCGAGCCTCAACAAAATTGGTAAATAAAGGTGTTTTGTTTTGTTCTTCCTTGGTTGGTTAGTGTTTTTATTTTATCTAGTGTTTTTTTAATATTGAAGATTATCTTTGTGCAAGGTTGGGAAGTAGCATCATCAGCATCACTGAAGCTGGGACACCGACTCCACATGAAAGGGTTACCCGGGGTTTGCCCAGGAGTCACTGGGGGCTCCTGCGCGTGCTTGGGAGAGGCACTGAGATTGCACAGGGGCAGAGATGCTGCCCTGCTACAAAACCATTGGTACAAGCCACCAGGAGGCCAGCCCCAGCAGGACAAATATCCTTCCAAAGCAAAAGTAAAGGCAGTTTTGCCATGCAAAAACTGATTTTTCCCTGCCTACAAATCGACTGGCTGGTGAAATAAACTCCAATTCAGAAGGAAAAAGCATGAAAAATGTTTAGGAACTGCTAAAGGTTTAAGGAAAAGTTTTACTAAGATGGAACGCTAGCTTTCACCACCTGCTTGTTGCCTGTGAAAATAGTACTTTCATTTTATACAAAACGAAGCTCGTATTTCACTTTAAGCCTGATCATCAAACCCTAGGTCTGACTTCAGTCTGAAAAATGTGAGACAAGAGCACGGAACAAGTTGACTCTGTCCTTCCAAGCAGCGTGTCCTCAGAGGTCATCTGAAACCAACTGTAAATTGTTAGAAACAAATGAGGACCCTGTGCTGAATGCAGCCCGCAGCCCTGGGTGCACAAGCCACTTCACTGTCACCCCTCTGTGCTACCCCCTTGAGACAGACAGAGTGACATCTGGCAAATGCACACATATAACCTCTATCAGGACATTAGTATCAGTCCCAAAGAAAGTTTTCGTAAGGTTTTCCCCAAATGCTATCCATTTATTTACTTTTGCCAGGGACTGAGAAACGTGTAAGAGAAGCTGATGCTGTTAAGAACCAAAGCTAAATGAAGTACAGCGGTACAGAAAAAGAAAACTAAGAACTAAAAAACAGTGGAGTAATTCAGAAAAAATTGGTTTGATTTTTTTTAAGGTGGCCTCACATAAACCAAAATGCATTGCCCTGCTGCCAAAGGGCACGGCCACAATGCAGGAACACGGACCACTGGAGTTGAAGGCAGAAAACAACAACAAAAAGAATCGCGTACCAAGACATGAACCTAGAAATTTTGTTCAGTCTAAATTAGTTGACCGGTTTCAGGGAGAACACCACCACCTCTTCAAAAGCAGGGAAATGTAGTTTGGTAGAAAAAGTACAGCTTAGCATAGGGAATGGAAAGCACGGTAAAAGAAGCACCACCACTGCTCCCACTTGAAACAACGCAAAAACGAAAGGGGAGGGTGTTACAGAGACAAAATTAAGTGAGTTGAGTTTCTTAACATCTCTGGAGAAGGGGGGAGCCATGCTTTTTAGCACCCCACAGCTGGCTGTTCCTCTGGAACCCTCAGGCCATCCTCCAAGGCTGCGAAAGCCACACTCCCCACCCGCCCACCGAGCCCAGGGCTGCAGCAGGTACCACCACGCTGTCCTGTCCCTCCTGCCCAGCACCCACCGGGTGCAGGAGTTGCCTCCTTCTCCCCGTCACTGGCTCGGGCACGTAGGACCCTCCTCAAGAAGGCAGAAGGCTGCAGGAGCGCAGCACACATGAAATAGCGGCACTTTTCCCCTTCCCTATACTCGGCTTGTGCCAGGGAGCAGGAGAATTTTTTTATTTATTTTTTTTTTATTTGGACAGAAACATTTTCTGCAAAAGGTCACATTACTGGAAGTGTTGGTGTTTTCCAACCCACAAGGCTCTTCCCTCCACTTCCCTATTGTTTTCCTTCCTGTGGCCTTTTCCCCGCTCGCCTCTCTCCCCCGCAGCAGCCGAGCTCGGATTCCTCACCGCGAGCCGCTGCGCCACGGCCAGGGATTTTGGGGGAGAACGCCACCCTCTTGCCTACAGACAGCCATCCAAACGCACTGAAACCACATTTTCCTGCGTCCTCCTCGCGAATGGTCGACGCTTTCCTACTGTGGGTCAGCCCCTTCCCAATCCTGCGCAGGGAACATCCCTACGGCAACCGCTGCAGCCACTCGCGCAGAAGAAAAACTCTTCATCCATTCCCCCTGCACGCGAGTGGGAGCTGACAGCTCGAAACCAGCCCTGCAGAGGTTATCTCATTTCACGGGCTATCGCTTCAGAAACTTCTCCTCTTAAATGCGATGCTTTAAACGAGATCCGGGCTTGCCAGGATTTCAGAACGATGGAAGAACGTTTCGGATTCCTCCAGCGCTGCACAAGCTCAGGCAGCCCTGTATCGGCTCAATACCTATATGGTACCTGCCCAACGACTGCGGAAAACAGCACACGTCCTGGAAAAGTAAGAGAGCGAAGTTTCCACGCCAGCAAAAATGTGGATGTACACAGGAAATTGGGAGAAAGAGTGAAAAAAGAGTCCTAATGCAAACTAACAGGCATTAGTGCAAAACAAACCAAAAAAAGCCCCCTCAAAAGCAATCCACCTTCAAGAATACAACGCACCGTGGCTATCAAAAAATCCATTTTAACCATGTGCGTATGAATATTATATCCTGAGCATTCCTAACGTAATTACTGCATGTTACAAAAGATGCGCAGCGGTTACTCTTAGACTAACAGCAATTTCATTCGGCAGCAGATCTAGGGGCACTCTATGGGCTGCCACACCGTTTCACCGGGGGAGGCAGCCTTCCCATCCAAATTAGATCCACCTTTAAAAGAAACCAAAACAGAATTGTACAACTCGGCTTGGTCTTACCCCACACGGAATCAAACCTATAGCGATCATTCCAATGCGAGGACGCAGACACCCCTGACCATCAGCCACACAAGGGATCCACAGGGAAACAACGTCCGGGCAAATGCTGGTTACAGACACAAGCACAGCATTGCTTGAGCTCCCCTGTTACTTCCCCCTCCTTCCCAAATTTAATAGACAAATACCCAAGAGCTCCAAAACTCCCCAAAGATAATCTTGAGTAAGATTTAATGCAACTTTATAGCCCCCGAGGCTCCAGGAGAGCTCAAAACAGTTAATTCTAGAGGATCAAATGCAATGAGTCAGTAAACCAGGCAGCGCAGTGGGCTCCGTGAATCACAAGCCTTTTAACTGCCCAGACTATTTTTATCCAGCGAAAGACTTCTGAGCACCTGGCAATAACATCTCCCATCTCTCATACACGTGGACTAAAGGTCAGTGTTACTAATACAGAGGTAGCAGTCACTCACTCCCGCTTACCCAGTCTCCACATAAACCCGTTTATCTTCAACACAGTTCGCCGAATTTGTCAACACTATTTAGGCTAAATGCAATTTTCCTTGCAATCTGCATGCGTCTTCCTACATGCACCTTTACGATCTAAACGCTGCGCTTCCTAAAAGCAAGAAATAAAAGCTTTCAACACGTTACAACAAATCTAATTTCAGCCAGACAGAATACGCTACTACTTGTGATCACTATTACTTGTGATAGTGTCTTGTGATAAAGGATTCCTGCTTTACTCCCTAATAACGGCCTTAACTTGTGCTGTGCCAGGTAAGAGTCTGGAGTAAACTTCGGCGAATCTCCCATTTCCCATCCAAAGGGGCACATCTCTCCCCCGCAAAAAACAGCCGGCATGTGGGCACGGGGCGCCAGCTGCACAGATCACAACCACAATTCCCATTCAGAGTCGCGGCAGAGGCTGCGTCATCCCCGACTCTTACTATTTTGGTCTCAAAAAAACCCCCCTATTTGAAATGCCATGAGTTCCCCACAGAAGCGGCGAGTGCTTCTGACCTACAGAGCCCTCCTGAAAACAATAAAACCTTCTCTGCTTAATGAACACATCAACAAAACAAAAAAGCCTGTATTCTTATGAATATTTTATGGTAGACTAGAAAATTGCTTTTATAAGTTCTGCCTTGAGAACATATTAATACAATCAGATTCATGACGTTAGCAAAAGCACAAAGACTATATTCAGAGTTCTAATGAGAAATGCCAAACCCATGAATTAGAAGACAAGATCGCGATTATGAATAATAAACTATTTCATGTCCTCCCTGCCTTTTCCCTTCCCCATAGGAACAGAAGGAGAAAACAGGAGGAATTTTTAATTTTGTTTTTTTATTTTTGTTTTTAATCTAGGCATGTAGAGATTTTTATTTTTTTTCACAGTCAAGTTACCATTATTTTTATACCAAGTTAGAAACACTCTGCTGGTTTTTCCCTCCCGAACTAAATAAAACATGGCCATGCATCAGAGACCGCCTGTGCGTTGTACGTTAATTAAGACCTAAAGCGTTCTAGTCCTCATCGATTGCCAGCACGGAGCAGCCTCGTGGTTGAGATTGTGAATTTGACATCTCACAGCTTGCCCATTACACCACTGAGTGGAAGCCATCTTAAATACATTTCAGTTGTTAAACACACTTGCTGTAAATAAACTGATAATCTCAAACCTGAAAGCAAGGAGGTGGGTTCCACAAAAAGTGTTTATCGTTCCACACAAAGGCTGCAGATAAACACATTATCAGATCTGTCGTATGTTGAATTTCTTCCATGTTCCAAAATGAAAAATAACTTCACTGCAAGTACTGAACATTTTGGAAGGGATTAGGGAAAGGCAATGCTACTTAAATACTACGTTATTGAAACAAAGCTAACAGTAATAACTGTATTTCCTTCCACTTCTCTGATACAGCATTTTCATGTAGGTCTGTGAGGGACAAAAATACGTAAGGATTGAGTCCTGAAAACACACAAAAAAGTATGTTAAAACAAAATTTTAGTATGAGGTGGACATGGGATATTTGAAGCAAAGATTTAAATTCAAATCTTGCTTCAGCATAACCTTTACTTAGACTGAGCTATAAAAATATTTCTCAAACTAGTTGTATTTAAAAGTCAGATGCTGTTGCCAGAAAGACTATTTTTTTCCTCTTTTTTTTGTCATTTTGTTTAAACTTAAAGCTGCACAGAAAACTGCATCTCACATTTTAAACACAACATCACCTTCAAATGGAAAATGCAAGGAACATTTTCCCTGAGACCTCCCTCCCCCTGGCACGGAGCAAGTCCCCCTGAATTTGCACAGCTCCTTCCCAGCCGCCCTGCTCTTCCTTTGCTCAGCAATCCCCTTCAGCTCAGAGGAAGAAACCTCCCAAAATCTGCCACAAAACCTTGGAGCTGAGCGTCTAGTGAAGGCTGGACGAAGAAAAGCAGCGCTCCCCCCCATCCCTGTAAGCCCCAAGAGTATGCGAAGTTGGGACGTACCACCACGTGCCCGTGACAGAGCGAGCTCAGGAGACAGAGGGCACAAAACCCCGGCAAAAGAGCATTTCGGCTCCTACTGTAAAACTCTGTAGTCCCTGGTGTCTTTCCAAATCGCTGCACACCAGGGAGGGGACGCTTCTCCGGACGGCTGCGGCTCAACCTCCCCGACCAGGGCTTTCCAGAAACCATTGACTCAGCTTCTCCCGCCTCTCAGCTTCTCCCCTCTCTCCCATCCTCTCTCGACTCGGGCTTTATTTCTAACTAATGAGTTCGCTTTCTAATTACTGGCGTGCAAGAGGTGCCCTCCAGACAGATTCTGCCAATAGTAGCTCATCAGCCTTTCGGCACAAAAAAATAAATACAAAATCAGGAGCCCCGTGCTCAGCATCTCCATCCCACCGTGCTGACACGGTGACGTCCCGGCACGGCGTGGGAGACCAAGCAAGAGCATGCACGGACCTCCCCTTCAAAGCACTATTTTCAGCTGCTTTCATCCCTGGGCAGAAGCAAAAAAATCGCGTGTTTATTCCACTGACTTAATTCCTAGGGGCTGCCCTTTGCTGTGTGGCAACAGCCTTTCGCTTTTTAAAAAAAATAAATCCCAGATTTTGCAAGGCCTTCGAATACCAAAAATGACTTTGGCGCGTCAGAAGCACAGCGCAGGTGGGCTTCAAAGCAACTGAGATGATTTAGAGCAACTAAGATGCTGAAGGGAGTGGAGCATCTCCCTTATGAGGAAAGGCTGAGGGAGCTGGGTCTCTTTAGTTTGGAGAAGAGGAGGCTGAGGGGTGACCTAATTAGTGTTTATAAATATAAGAAGGGGGAGTGTCACGAGGATGGAGCCAGGCTCTTCTCAGTGGCAAACAGTGACAGGACAAGGGGTAATGGAATCAAGCTGGATCATAAGAGGTTCCACTTAAATTTGAGAAGAAACTTCTTCTCAGTGAGGGTGACAGAGCCCTGGCCCAGGCTGCCCAGGGAGGTTGTGGAGTCTCCTTCTCTGGAGACTTTCAAAACCCACCTGGACGCCTTCATGCGTAACATCATCTAGGTGTTCCTGCTCTGGCAGGGGGATTGGACTAGATGAGCTTTTGAGGTCCCTTCCAATCCCGAGCATACTGTGGGGAAAAAAAAAAAAAAGCCGTTTCTAAAAATCCACCTAGCCTTCGGTTTCCTTGAAATCAGCCTGGAAAGGAGGCGAGGAGGGACTGCTCCCTTCAGGCGCAGCCGAGGGAGCGTTCGTGGTGGTTTTGTTCTGGAAGGAAGATTTGTGTTATTTGAGTCACTGGATTACAATGAATTAGGTTGCTCCCCTCTGCCGGGAAGTGCCTGTTTAGGGGGCAGGGGTGCGGGTGGCCCCTCTGCCAGTCGAGGCACTCTATTCTAGCAGGGCTTTCACTTCCGAAAATGTCAAAAACTCACCAAAACACTAAGAGACGGTGAGATCAGAGCTATTAATAGAAACAAGCTACTGCAGTATCTGACTGCAGCGCCAGGATAAAAGAAGCGCTATTTTGTGTGTAAAGCAGAACGAAGTGGATGAGGACACAGCACCGCATCCTCAGAGAGCCTGAGATTTAGTTGTTTGTAATCTACAGCATGCTAGATGCCTCAGATATAAGTATAAATTAATAGTGAGTGGGAAAACAGCTCCACATTAGCATCTATACTCAGCTTATTCTCTAGAGAAGATTTCATCAGGCTGTAGTAGAGGAGCCCCAAAAACTTGCCTGGGGTCCCATGCAGGTGGTGGGAGTAGGAGGTCTGGACACCAACACCTGCTGCAGCACATGATGAGCATCATTCTCCTTCGTGAATTTGTACCCCACCAGGGCAGCCTAAAGGACTGTGTGCAGAGCTGGGGAGGTGGGATGCTGTGGTGCAGCAGGGAGAGGCACGTCGTTATCGCCACCTTACTTACTACTCTCCTTCATTGGCCCAAAGGCAAGGACGAGGATCTCGGGGAGAGGGGGTTACTTTGGGGTGGAACTACACAACAAGTTCAATCAACACAACACAGCACAGTCTGAAAGACAGCAAGACACAGAAGTCAGGCCACTATTTCACCCTGAGATGAGAAGGTGGTCCTCACCTGTGGGGAAAGGACAGTCCTCTGCTCAAAACAGCTCTGTAAAGGAAAGCAACCTGCAGTGGCACTGGCAATGGAGCCATCCCTCAAAAGCAGGACAGTATTTTTAAGTAGCTTGTCATGGAGCTGCGTGGGTGAACGCAAACGCAGCCTGGATCCTTTCTCGGCGCACAAGCTAGGAGTAAACAGCAGCTGAGGTTTCCTACAAGCACCACACATGCTGCAGTTCAGCAAGGGCTGGAGTGACTCCCCACGATGAGAATATTTCACGCGGCATGAATGGGAACCAAAATTAATCATCCTATCACCCATTGAAACACATCGTGCGGCACCGCACCGTAGGCAACAGATGGAGCTTTAAATGTCACTCACTCATTCATTGCAAAGAAACTTTTTGCTGATTACTACGGAGACCTGAAGACATAATAAGGGCACAGTGATTGTGGATTTCTATAACCAGCTTCTTTGATCCTAATACCTTCCCTGAAAAATCTCATTAGCATTTATTAGAAACCTAAGAGAGGATCTACATGCAAATTCTATTCACGATGATAAGGAAAGTAAAACTTGAAGAGCAGACCGCTTATCCTACCTTCTCCATCTTAGATTTGAAACTTTAAAAAATGTCTCTTTACTGGAAGAAAAAGAAAAAACATCAAATTACATCAACAACACAAAACAACATTTTGCAGTGTTTTCTTGCTTGCAGACTCAGAGCTGTACTTCAGGGTTGTATTTTTTCAAATACAAACTTTCACAGCTAAATATCTGGATGTTACAAGCCAGATGCACTTCTGATGGTCCCATCTAAAGTCCTGCAAAAGACCTGGCCACTTTAGAGCGGGGGCTGCAGCAGCACCACCTTGATCTCCCGAGCACCTCCAGCACTACGTCCCGCCACGGCAGCAAAGCCAAACACTTGGCAAATAAAAGAGGGCACTGCCAGACACACAATGTGTAATAAGTGCTTAATAAGAACATAAGGAATTCATGTCACAGCGCCTGCGAGAAGGCCAGGAAGAGAACCTGGACTGCACGGATGTCTCCAATAGATGAGCCTGTACAGGACAGAGATGCTCCAAAGGGAGATACTCAATCCACCACCTTCTTTTCAATCGTTATCCTACTCCATCATCTTGCTGTTTTAATCAACGACACCTTTAACAAATGAACGTCCTGGATGATGTCAGTGCTTTTACTGAAATTAAAGATAATGGAATCAAGAGTCACCTTGGACTACTTGTCACTTTAGACTTCACACAATTGTGGTGAGCCTTTCTTTTCACAGTTTCCCCTGCCTGCTGGGGAGCAGACAATCAAAACCCACTGAGTTTCCATGGGAAAAAAACATCTAACAATAAAAACCAGGACACAAACAGAAAATCCCATTTTTCCGTTCTTAAAAGGCATCTCTGGAAACATAATTTCACCCGCCTCCTCATTTCAAGCATTATCCAGCAATTGAACCTCTTTGATCCATCTGTCTCGTTGTTGGTACAAGAAACTCCCCACCTTACCAGATACCCAAGACAAAAAGGCAGGTTGAAGAAAGATCTGATAGACTTCTGAAGAGACAAACCCACATGGATTTCTCATATGCCTCTCTCTAATCTCACCATGAATTTCCTTCAAGGGAAAGTGATACTTTAGAAAAGAGAATTAAACATAGAGGAGATGGAGTAGGAGCCTGCAAGTCTCATCCTGAGATTACACATGAAAAAAATGTATTAAAAACCATGTAATCTATGCAGCTAGATAGGCATGGGCCTATGTAACCCCACAGCAAAGGTGGGGTTACACAAACACCTGGACCTTCTCCCAGGGTTCTCTCTGGAGCATGCAAAGGGGTGACCTCATCAAGAAGAGTAAAAGCCAGCAGATGAACCAGCGACAGAGCAGGAGTGCAAGAGTTAAACAGTGAACTTGGAGGAGGACAGCAGGCATCACATCTCCTCGCTCGGATGCATCAAGGAAGAATTGTTTTCCCATTATAACTCCTGTCAAAGCACAGTGGTGCCATTCACGTCGACGGAGGGGATCCTGGGGCAGAGTGGGCAAGATGATGTGATGAGAACTGAAGCGGAGGTTCGCTTGCAAGTCGAGCTGGTGCCAGCTGGTAAACAGCCAGGCCGTTTGATATAAAAGCAGTTATGGCTACGAGGAAATGCTGTCAGCTTCCTAAAGACATCGAGAGGAGCTGGGAGATCAAAGTCACCTATCTGCTGCTGAGAAGGGAGGCTGGTCCTCTGCCAAAACCACACAGAGAACCTGCGGGCCAGCCCCTGCTCTCCCACGCCGGCTGCGTCCCATCAGCTTGTGAGGCGAGGGTAGGGAATCGTTGCTAAAAGGAGAAAAAGCAGCAGCGCAAACGCTGCTGAAGGCAGGTCTGGGCATGGCGGAGCAGGGGCACTGCAGCAGTCTCTGGGATCAGTGGCTGATGACTTCACGAAGAGCTCAATATCTAATGTACCACTTTATTTAGAAATTAAGGCACGGTAGTGTTAACTCCCCAAGATCAAAAGAGGAGGTGTAAAAAAAATCTTAGGAATTACCTGTGCCACGGGATATGCTGTAAGTTTACTAAAAAGACATATTCTGGTCATTTTAAACAGCACATAAGTGGCTTTAATAACAGGCTAGTAAACTCATTTCTGCCAGCGGTCAAGGGAGTCTCAGCTGTACAATAAGCCCCGAAATGTGCAACGCAATCTTCTCCATCATGAAAAAAAAAAAACCAAACCAAGAAACAAAAGCAGCAAAACCAGCAGCTAAGTAGCAAACTGATATAGGAAAGCATTCAGCAGCTCTCAAAAAGTCCCACGGATTGCTCAAAGGCTGCAGTGTTTTCAGCAGTTTCTAATAAACTTGGTCCAAGAAGAGAAGCATATGTTCAAACGGGTAAGTAGCCCACGGCTTTCTGTAGCCTGCTCTCTGAAGGCTTTTGCTTTCGAATAACACATGCACTCAGGTATCTCAGTTGCATTAGGACCCAGAATGCTACCTGTTATCCATTCAAAATTATGAAGATGCATAGAAAAAAAAAGAAATAAAAAAGCTATGTGAAGAGAATGTTCAACACAAGCAGTTTTCTAGAGAAATTCAGATAATCTCAAAATATTCATATTCCATGACAGCAGAGAGAAATTACACTAAAGCACTTTCTCACTTCTGCAAAACGTGCAGGTGTGGCCTTTCGGTTCCTTAATGCAAACGCTATGAAGCACACGCCTGAGTTAAGATTTTTAAACTAAAAAACCAAACAACAACAATCAAAAAACCACTGAAAACCAACATACTTTTCCTCCTTTTTTTTTTTTTAAAAGCCGCGTCAGAGAAAATGAACATACTGAAACATAGCAGGCTGATAAAGGATTAAGAATAATTACAAAGGTTTTTTTCTGAAGGAAGGCCATCAGTATGAGTGTGGGCTAACAGGAAGAGTCAGCCTTTCCACTGCTAGCACTTGAAATTCCAAAGGACAATCCAGCTTTCTCCAGATCCCCCATCCCAGCAGTGCTCCGTGCACGATAAGGTTTCCCAACGTCACAGTGATGACTCTTAGTCAAAGCAGGCTTCTTCTTGGCATTTATGCACAAACCACTGACATCAGCATGGCCTTTTAAATACAGACCAAAACCTCAGTACTCATTCTGCTGAAAATATCCCGAGCCTGCGAAGACCAGAACATCATTTTCTTTTATCAGCACTGGACAGGCAGCGCTTCCTATGAGCGTGGAGAGCTGGAGCGATGCGGGGATAAGTTTTCACATCTGAGTTTTAAAATAACAGATCCACAACAATGCAAGAGCTAAGATTCAGGTTTAATTATAATAGTTTTATATACTTTCAAAAGGAACAGCATTTTTTTAAATCCACTTTAAACTTGCCTTCTTGAGGAAAATCAGCGTAGCAAGAAACAGCTCTATGAATGAACACATTCTTTCAAAAGGACAACTTTTTTTTTTTTTGCTACAATATTCTAGAATTAAAGTTCTATTTTCTAATTTATTTTTTTTATTAAAGAATATAAGCTGGTTGGTTGCCTGCTGAGTCTGTTAAGCAGCTTCACAAACCACCTGTTGAGCCACGTTTCAGACGGCAGTAAGAGAACTGCTGAAACTCCCACCCCAACCGATGCATCCAAGTCCTTACACAACCAAGTGCAATTTAAGGTCCCTGCCACTGAGAACAGCATTCGAATTTAGCAAAACTTTCCTTCTATCAGTGGTAGGTCAAGTACTTAAAAATAGCCATCTTCCACCTTTCCCAACATGCACCAAAGGTGGAACGCGAGATGGTCACTTCCTCCCTCCTGCAGCTGGAGTAAAGGAGCGCTGCTACCAAACACTAGCGTGTAAAAACACGGAAAAACTAAATATACACTTCCTAAGGCTCACAATAATCCTTTGCCTCAAAACTGAACACTCTGTCCCCTCCCCATATCCTTATTATACCCCCATTGCAGAGCAATGTTCACGATGCTCCTGCACCCCTCCCCGGGCTCTGCAGAGCCGGTGGAAGAGGACAGACTGTGCTCCCTTGCTCTGATGTGCACGGCCAGAAAACCAGAACACCCATCTTCAGACAAGGGTGGATGAATGAGGACAAACACCCACGTAAATTCCCTCTTCCTCTCATCTTTCCTTCATCATACTTTCCTCGCTTTTCTCTGTGGCATCCATCACTCTCCAAAGCCTTGCTAGCATGTCTGGAAGATGAGAGAGAGGCATCAGCTGGGTACAGAAGTTAAAGACTCACCTTTATCTTGACCTCAGCATTGGAAATTATCTAACTGAGCAACATGCAAGCTGAAGACAGGTCATTCCCAGCTGCCTAAAATTTGGGTCGTGTTACATCTACACATCTGCAACCACCAACGCAAGAAGCAAGGAAGTCCTCCTGACTGCTCTGATGAAAAAGGCAGTTCTGGTTCACGTTGCTTGAAAATGCAAGTCACTCCTTCAGCACCAAAATTAATTTATTGTAGTTCATCCAAAAACAGTGTTTTCACTAAAAGAAACATGATCTTGACATAATTAACTACAATCTTCACTATAGCTAGACTTGGGCTCTGTCAAAACACTTCCACAAAGAGTTGTTTCTCTCCTGTGGAACGTAAGAGGTTTGCTCACCAAGTTCACGCAGGTAAGGTGTTTCCTTAAAGCAAATCTTCAGTGCTAAAGCATCTTCTTTATTGCCTGTTGCTATTTGGAAAATACAGTATCCCACTCCTTGAAGACCTGGATTTTGGCAGGAGCTCCCATGCAGCACCCAGCCTGCTTGCTTATGGGGTGGGCTACAACTCTGCTCCACTTACATTCAGGCAACAAAATTCTCTGCATAGGGGTCGACTGTAGCCTGATTCTTCCACAAAAGGAAACAGGACACTGTGAGAAGCCCAAAGGTGAGAGACTTTAAATTATATATAAAAGGAGGGAGATCCTGTATGTACTCTTACCTAGAGGAAAATAATGATGATTGACTTTTCAGACCACTTGAAAAAGATAAAAACCTTAGAAAAGAAACTGAAGAGGGTTCAGTGATTCAGCAGACTGACTCTTAGGAGGACACTTGGTTATGAAGTGAAAATATGAACAAAAGACATTTAGAACACTGGAAAATATAGGTAAAAAGGAAGTGCAGGCAAGCAACTGAGGAACAACTTCAGGAGTTAGGCTGAAGGGGAAGGCTTTTAAAAGTAAGTTTAAGAAGGTTAACATTGATCCAGTGGTAACTAGAGACAAGAAGAGATGGAAATAATTTGCCTACCACTTCCCTGAAATAGTACTTCTTAATATCAAGAAATGAGGCTACAATGAATGTCAGTAGGACACTCGTTTTTGCATTATGGTTACTTCCAGAAGCCCCATACTGGGCTCCCACATTTGAGCTAGACACTGAAACACATGTCTGGAGCCAGCGACAGCCCTGAAATGCTTCTCAGCCAAAGACAGAAGGCTTCAGGGAGGAGGATGAGACTGACCATCAGGCAGAACTTGCACTTCACATGCTCTTTTATATTAAAAGTTTGAAGAATTAGTATGAAATTCCCCATCCATTTGCCACCATTTGAGAAAAGATAAACCAGGGTGGCAGAAGAGGGAAGGCTGGGTCAGACTGCACAAGGTACCAGCCTAAAGCAGGAGGCTGGCAGAGAAAAACGTGTAGGACACAGTAACTTTGTGGATATGGCAAGTCTTTCCCTGCAATTTCAACTGATGGTACGTCCACTGCTAAATACAGCCCAGGCAAATCCCAAATCAGCAGTAGGAATTTTATCAGCTGGATGACTTCTCCCACTACTTCAAACAAAACCAGAAGCGGCTGGAGTTGTGCCTTGCCAGAGCGCTACATCACCTTGACAGCACCCAAGTGCCCATCTTTGGATTTAAGAAATGGAGAAGGTAGCAGTCTTCTGCATGTATTCTCAAACTCAGCATCTTTACTGGTAAAGACTGTGAAAAGGAACTTATCTGGAAAATTAAGAGAGGGCCATCTCTCTTCAGATCAGGGAATGCACAAGGGCCCACTGGGATGATGTGGCTCCTTAGGCTCTTGTGCTTAGACTCCGTATCTATGGATAGACCTCTACAGTAACCGAAACGTGTTGAAAATGGGACATTTGGTTCTTGCGTTAAATTCAAAATTCCTATGCCAAAAAATGTTTCCAAGAAGGTACCCAAAGCAAAACAGATAATCGCTACCAACTCTAAACCTTGTTCTGATAAAATTCTTGTTTGATATGAAAACAAATTCTTCTCCTTCAAGCAAATCACATGTTACAAGAATAGTATTTTATTTTCAGGCCACTTTAACAAAACACTGTGTGTTTGTACAGCTTCATCCCTCAAAAGTGTATGAAAGCCATTCTTAACTGATCTTTACAAGAAATGACAAAAAATCATTTGCACTTTTGGTAATTTTTCTTTTGTGCAACAGAAAGTTCCAGAATAACTTCCTGCTTCCGCAAGTTTCATGAGACCTTGCTTAGGTCTGGGGTCATTGTACCTACTGCCTTTGCAGTGCCATTCTGTTTTAGAGCCACCAACATCATAGCTTTTGTTTCTAAAACGGATCAAATTTTGGAAAACATTCAGTTGGGAACTTCTTCTCTCATTTAGAGTAAGCATTTTATAAAATTATTTCTTAATGTGTAGTTATTTTAACGTACTAAAGTAATTTAAAGAAATTCTGAACTGAAGGTGTTTTTTTTCCTTAAAGAGCACAGAATTTATCCAATAAAATTTATACCCCAACGATTACAGAAGCAAGTCACCCTTGCAAGGAAAGCCAGACCATTTGAAATATCCATAAAACACAACAGCATGTGTGAAAATGAACTGCTTAGCTCTTTAGAGCATCATCTCTTGAAAAAGCAGTTCCTGCTCATAAATCCTAAAAATAGAGAGAGAGCATAAAGGGAATTTTACTTCTAAACAGCACTGATAAAAACTTAACAGTTCCAGTAACTGGTTTCTAAGATGTGCATTGAAGAACTGGGACGACTGCAGAGAAAACACCACAGTGGCTGGAAGACAGCAGGGAATACACTAACATGAAGGATCAGTCAGCTGGACCAGTCCACCAAAACCGTAAAACCACTGGGTTTCAACAAGTAAGCAGTAGGTAAGAGGAAACATCGGGTGCTCGTGGGTGCCAAGGTTGCAGTAAAAGGCCTGTCCTTCGGATGGCAAAAAGAGAGTTTAACTGGGGCCAAGCTAATTGCAAGCCACAACAGCTACTAAGATCCACCAACGGATCTTGTCCTGGTGGATTTTGCCCCTGGAAGTGGTGGATCTTCCCCTCCTCTCAGTCCACAACTCCGTCCTGTCAGACAGGCAATCTTTGGCGAAACACAAGGTACTGACCTAAATGTTTCTGGGTGGCATTTAACTTAAAACATAGTGGAAAGTCAGGCAAGGTGATCTAATGGCATTTTGTGAAAGACTGCTCGTGTATATTTGCAGTTGCCAGATGAACCTCAGACCACGTCTCCCGACGTGCCAGAAGCCCATGCCTGGAGGCCACACAAAGCTCTCGTGCCCCACACCACACCAAGGCTACGAAAGCCCCTCTGCCCTCCCAGCTCATCAGCTGAAGGAGCCAACCCAAAGAACAGCACTTAGCACTTCCAAAATGCCACTGTTACAGGTGGGTTTTTTTTTTTTGTATACAGAAACATCTAAAGAGATTGATTTCTGCGTATGCCTCCGTGTCGGATCACTCATCTTAACTATGAAGACAACAAGCAGAACTTAAAGTATGTTAAATCCTGCGTCAGTGTTTCCATACTGAAATAAAGCTGTCTTAAATCACTACAGCCTAATCCTCCCATGATTTAGCCTGCTTTAATTTGCATGTTTCCACTTCACAGGCGATTTGCCTCAAGTTCGTTTCACTCAAGGTAGAGCGCTTCAACTGCAGAGCCCTGCTTTAGTGGGTACCCTGAAACGGTACCCGCATCTCCCGACTGATTCCAAGCTCTGCAAAAAGTCTGGGACATTTATTAAAGATTTCTCTACTCAGGCATGAGGTGGTCAGGGGTCCAGAGGGGATGCCTGAAAACGGGGAAGGGATGAAGCTGCAGGAGCTGTTGTCCTCCCACGTCTCCGATGGCTGGGTGGGCTGAGGAGCTCCTGCCACATGTGCCCTGTTGTTGCTGGGATAACTGGCCAGGGCTTTAAGCAGGATGATGAAATGATCCAGGTTAAACCCAGCCCCTCCCCACTGACACAGAGGAGTCGGGTTACTGGGACCACTGGGCGATGGACGCGGTTCCACAAGAGGCGGCTGCAAAACCAACTTACATCCAAACACGTAAGGATGCATACATGAAGCGACTATCAAAAAGACCAACATCTGCAGATCACAAGACTAGCATATCATTTAGGAAGGAAGTTGTTGGGACCTGTTTTCAGAGGAAAAAAAAAAAAAGGAATACAAATAGTACAAACCAGTGCTGTTCTCTGCAAGACACTGAGGTCTTAGACAGAGGCTGGTTTAGAAGGTCTGCTGTAATAACTTCCTTTACAGATAAAAACAGAACTAGATAAACCTGATCAAACAAAGTTATAGGGAGGAAGAAACATTAGGCTAAAATAGCTTACAGTCAGTTTGATCACCAGCGAGTACTTAGAGGTAGCAAAATTCATTCTTAGCTTTACCCAGACTTCCTTGTACACTCATCACTTTGTCAGAGATGCCATCTCGGTATTTTTAGGTGACAGTACATTTGTTTGTACTGTACATTTCTGGTGAACAAACTTGTTATATTTTGTAGGTCACTTGCTTTTACCATCTGCCTTGATTTATGCTTAAGGAAAGTGTTGCTTCTGAAATCCCTGGTGTCATACACAATTGTGAAGATATCGTAACCAGCAGTACTTTGGTTTTGTTTCATCCCAATGTAAATATTCGTGCCTAATGCAAAAAGGTACCATCAAAAGGTTGCACCACAGCTGTACGAAGCCATTTAGAGGTGCTTGTCCTAGTGAGGACCAGTGTTGGGGAGAGCCGATGCTCAATGGGCAACTACTGGAGATGCCTGTCATAGAAGCATAGAATTATTTGGGTTGTTAAAGGCCTTTAAGAGTCGAACCATTAACTGTCACTGTCCACAATCATCATCTCCTGCAGCAGGGAGGGACCTGCATGTGACCACTAGGACATCCACACTCACAAGTGGCAACACGGACACATTATCCTCTAGTTAGAATAAACTGACACATTTAACATTTTCTACCAGAAAATGCTTTCACAAAGTTTGCACACTCGACCTTCACGGGAAACATCCTGCATTGTTCTTTCATTAATAGTGTCAAAAGCTTCAATAAGGAAGAAACTTCAATAAGGAAGAAGTTCTTCCCCATGAGGGTGGTGAGACCCTGGCACAGGTTGCCCAGAGAGGGGGTGGCAGCCCCATCCCTGGGAGTTTTTAAGGCCAGGCTGGATGGGGCTCTGGGCAGCCTGATCTAGTGGGGGGTGTCCCTGCTTCCTCCAAATCTTTAAAGACAACAAATGAGGGTACCTTTACATTAGTATAACTGAGACTTCTATGGGCAGTTACATGCTTATGGCTTGAAGTCAGTTTGTCATCAGAACACGTATATCAGAGCAAAACACCTGTGCAGTCATGTGCCACTGCATGACTCAAAACTAAACCTGTGGAAGGAGAGATCCTTCAACTGCAAGACTTTTCCTCTCATTGTGAGCCCGCCTCAGATGCTTGGTGAAGCTTTTCCAGCCATACTGACAGTAAAAACTAACAAGGCAATATGACAACTAGCTGGTGCTTGTGAAGGAAAATACAAAATTATTCAGTAAGGTCTTGGAATTTTACAGCTACTTGTCCTTGTTTTGACCATAATCTCACAAGTGATGCCAGCAGCAAACCCATCTGGCGCATGTAAGACTGAGTATCTGCTGCTTGTGAAAACGAATGTCTTAAAATTAGCATTCGCAGTAAGAGCTGGTTTGCAATAGCTTAAAGAACAAAACAAAAAAGTTCAGTTGGACGTAAAATCCTTTGCTTCTCCAGATTACTTTACCGAGTTTATAGCTGAAAACCAGGAGTCCTGCACTTGGGTACAGCTCTAACACAGTGCCTGGCTGCTTGAATTTGCTGTAACACTAACCCAGTGGATCCCATTTGTGGGAGGCGAATAACTCCCAGGCTGTAACTCTTGCAGATGCTCATCACCTGAGCAAGACAGATAATGTGAAGCTTGTGACGCTACAGCTCTCCTTTGCCCGACAGGATTGACAACGGCAGGTCACAAGGCAGAAACCCACAACTACAACCATATTAGGGGGGGTGTTGAATCCACTAACTACGTGACATCTTTAAGACAGGTTTAACCTTCGTCGTTGTCTGCGTCGCAGTTTGAAATATCCTCGATACCCGCAGACAGCTGTATTCACCCAGAGATACACAGCTTAGTCTTTTGGATGTGAAGTAGCATTTAGATACAAAATAGGAGTTAATATTCTAATTCAGAGGTGTAAAATAATACCACGCGTTATATAATGGCTACTTAGAAGATGAAATTTTCATCACATGCAAGAACTTATTTTCTAGGATAAAGAGTAAAGCGTATTTTAAACCGCACACTAACTTAATATCTAACATGCTCTAGGACTGCCTGAAAAACCCGATTAAAGCTGCTTTAAAAGGACTAGGATTTTTCTTAATATTATAGTGATTTTTACATCTCATGTAATTCTTATTTGTCTTGTCACCTCATACACCTCACTCAAAAGTGATTTTTCTCTTCTGCAATAGAGCTATGGTGTAGCTCCTGCACCCTAACCTGACCAGCATCAGTAATTTTATAAGCACATTTACACGTAGACAAGTCTCTACATTTGAAGCCCAATTTCTTCAATAAAACAGGAAGGGGAAGGAAAAAATAAAAGCAGCAAAAGTATAGCTTGATAAGCCTGGGAGAAACAGCACAAAAGAGCTATTGCTTGGCAGAAGTGTATGAGTATTTACAAGCTTCAGGAATTTGGTGGGGTTCAATGATGTCTAGAGCCAAGTTGCCAAGTAACTGCATTTTCTGCTTCTCTCTTGGCGTGGCACTGCAGCCACCCTTTTCCAACCCAGCAAACAGCATCAAACCTTCAAAGCTCCCTCCTCTGTGCGAGAGAACGCAATTTGTGGTGAAATCTGGTTCTTGTAAAGACAAAACTGAGTTTATCCAATCAACTTTTTTTTTTCCCTTGAATATGAGTAAATCACATTTTTGACCCAGAAAATGTGCAACCAGAACCTGTAAGTGAATGCTTGCGGAAGGGGAAAAAAAAAAAACAGTGGCCTTAATGAAGTTCCCCTGAAATCCCACCCTTCAGACTAGGGCAGAGGACCAGCTCTGTCTGTCCGTGCCTACCTGAAATGGCTTTCAAGGCTGTTGTCGGCAACCCAAGGGCACTGATGGAGGACAAGAACAACATGTAGAACGCTTGCAGAGAAGATATTCAGTGCCTATGAAGAACTTGAGGCTTCAGTGAAGACAGTTGTCTTATACACACTATTTTTGAAAATGCTGTAGAAAGCTTTTCACGAAGGTGAACTGAATTCCAGGATGCTCTTGCAATAGCTGCAATATGTTATATTTGGGTTGAAAGGCATGAAAGCAGCTGCAGCTGCAGAGGCCAAGCAGGACCTTCTTTGACTGAGCACTTGGTAACAGGCAAGTGTGAAAGATGCTCCAAGATGACTCTTGGCACCGCTGCTATAAAAAGAAGTGCAAAGATGGTACAAGAAAAAGATACAGCACAAGGAGTAAAAAAAGAAAAACAGAAACAGCAATGTGTTAGGCACCCAAATCTTGGAAAATTTTATGCATCGCGGAAGGCGCTAAACACAATGCTGCCAATAAAAGCTGAGCCGACTCGTGGATCTCCAAGCCAACATTGACCAAGATGCTCTGGAAAAGAAGAACTACCTGCAGAGACCTGCAACACATGGTCTGACAGCAGAAGCCTTTTCCTAATATCTAACTTGAACACTGTTGCTCAGAATACAAGCCTTATTTTGTTGTGGGTAAAAAAAACCCAAAACACACAAAACCACAAAAAAATCCCACCCAAGAAACAAAATGGAGACAGATATATGTGTTTGTGTGTGTATATATATATATATATATGTATGTATGTATATGTATATATATATTGTTATTATTGTGAACATATCTGTTCCATGCAAAGGGGTAATTTGTAGGCTATTTTATTTTTTATTTCATTTTAGTATTTGCATGTATCGTTCTTATTTTGAAAGTAAATATCACCTTTTTTTTTTTTTTCCATGCTGAACAGTGGGTCCCACCCACCCAGCTTCAGGAGTGAATAGTTACAAGCAGAGTGGATGAACCCATCGCTTTCCAAATCAAGATAAACGGACAATTTTTGTTGCGGTTCCCTTAATTCCCTATTACACTGAATGAGATGAAATAACGCTCTGACTCTTGCTCTGCCTCAGAATGAGAGAAAGCTCATTGCAGATACTTTACATATTTGACTTCAAGTAAAACTAGATGAAGTTTCTTGGCTGCTTATTCAGGATAATGGATATTTGTGTCTTCATAGCCAATGTCTTTCCTGCTGTGTTATTTCTGCCCCTTAGCAGCATCTGGACATTGCCACATCACGTGTCAAGGCGAATGCAAAGCAATGATCTAAACAGAAGTTGAACCTTTTCCTATGCTGTCACTCCAGAAAAGAAATTCTAGAAAGGAAGTAGGGTCTAAATTTTGTCTGCTTCAAGTCATAATGAAACCCTGAAGCAGGGATTTACACTCTTTACAAGAGAAATTTTTTTTTTTCTGTCTACATAAATGTAGGTTTAGGGGTATTTTTTTTGCTAATGCTCCACTTGCAGTTTGCCAGTACATGCTTGCCATGATGAAAAACTGCTTTTCAGACCCAATAGACTATCAAAGGTAAGAAAAGGCAGGAGAGGAGCCACTCCCTGGAACATCTTAGCTAGCTTTAAAACCCAATACATGATTTGTGAGGTTAAATGTCCCCACATCGACATTTCCAGTGGAGAGGAAACCTGAATGCCACGATCTGTTAAGAGTTTCAGGGACGGAGCATCTCCGCACCTCTGCTCCCACTCGGGAATGCCCGGTGGCTGCCGCTTACACAGCATGGCCAGTCCTGTACGGTGTCTGCAATGATGCCTTTCACTCAAAAATACACCAATAAAGTCTGCCCAGATAAATATTTTAAGCAAGTTCATGTAACTGAGAGCAGGATTCCTGCTTTTTTTACTCTTGCGTATTCAGAGGTAGGAAGTGCTTCAAGATCGGGCTGTGTCTCATCAAGAAGGGGACATTTCAGTGATGCTTTTAGGTATCTGCCACCTGTTTAATCACGCTCTTTTCTGAATATTTGGAGGTATCAAATCAACATGCTCCTGGACCCCAGGACCAAGGCGTACCGTGTTTGAGATGGTAACATGTTAAGTGCTACAGTGTATTATGCAAAGGGAATTACTGTCACTCTCCAAGACGGGTTTTATCAGCAGAACTTTACTGCTCGGTTAAGCAAAATCCCTTGTCATCTAACCTGGGCTAAGACAGATGGGGCAGGTCTAATACCATCTTAAGAAACTTCCAATTTAAATGAAAAACACTCCAGCTCCCTGGCTTACTTAGAGCAAGAATTAGTTTTGCTCACCTCCCGCTCTCGGTGCGTCACAAACACCCTCATAAACCCCACTGCTGATCCCGAGACCTCAAATCATTATCTTTCGCTAACAGAAAACAAACAGAAAAACCCACTGCTCATCAGAGCATGATTTCAGAAGCGGAGGAATAAAACCCCATGTGCAGCTGGCCAGATCTGTGCCTCAGGCACTGGAGTCTCAGCACTCTCTGGGCAAATGCCTTCAACTCTGCCTGCCACTTAGAGGTTACCAGAACCATAGAATC